>NC_139981.1:22947517-23225017 GCF_963993115.1 Abramis brama
AAACTATAAGTATGATAAGTTCACTTAAAGAAAATTTACAATTATACTTGCAGTATAAAACTACTAAACTAGTAGTTTACTGAGAGTATACTTCAAAGTGTACTATCATAAACTAAAAAGTGTGCTACAAGTATTTAACTAGTAAACAATCAGTATACCTATAAGTTCACTTGTACTTTAGTTGCAGTACAAACGAAAAACATAGTTGTAAACTATGTGTACTCAACATTTACTACTGTTACACTTAAAATATACTTAAAGTATAATTTATACACTAAAAAGTGGGCCAATTTAGTCCCAAGTATAATGAAATAGTACACTTACAAGTATACTTCTAGTACATTGATATTAGTATACTTACAAATACTTAAAAATATACTTGAACTTTACTTAAATATACTTAATAAAATGAACTTGAAGTATACTTATTTTTTGTAAGGGTGCTGCAAGAAATATTGCATCCATGTGTAAAAATAAGCCTAAAGTGGTACCACTTAACTGGTTACTTTGAATTTAATTTTGAAGTTGCCATTCCTAAAAAAAAAATATCAGCCAGTAACAGACAAGTAACACATTACATAGCCTATTTGTACTTACAGAATTTGCCACTTGGCGAGTGTTAAATTAAAACCTTGATTGGTACTCAACCTTAGGCAGGTTCATTTCAAGTCTCTATTTTCATATGAGTCACTACTGGTGCATTACAGCTTATATTTTTAAAGTAACAGACCCCTAAAATGATCATAACCATAAATCAACATTTCATCATTTCAGTTCTTTGAATGGTAGCACCTGATAAAACATCATTATGAGTCAAACGTCATTTCACTTCCTTCCTATAAAAAAACAAACAAAAAAAAATCTGCACAACATTACTGGCTGTGTTTTTCATCAGTGTGATATCTGGAAGTCTTCAATAGATTGCTACTGTCATCGCTTCGCTCTGACCGGATGAGATAATTGCTCTGCCAAAGAGAAGAGATGCCGCTCGGAATACAGATCAGCGTTGAGTTTCGTCTCAGTCAGCTTAAATAAACTCACATGCAGTGTGGATCTGAGGAAGAGAAAGTTCAGGGAAAGTTCCTTGGCTTAAAGAATCGTCATTCCCGTACGGTACATTCATGCTTTGCGTCTGGAGAGTGTGATTTTGCATAATGTAAGACATCCTGATGTCACATCATAGACTGCTTTCATATTCAGCTGCAGACAGGCGTATCCCACAGATAAGCAGAGCTTTCCAATTAAGCTCAGACTCAGACTTCGTTGGAATCATGTGCCAAACTCAGTATAATAACCGTGTTTGTAGTTATGAATCACCTTCTTCCCAAAAACACCATATTGGCAGATTAAAGGAAAAAATGAAAAATCTGTCATTTACTTACCCTCAAGTAGTTCCAACTGGGATCAGAATGAGGGTAAGTAAATAATAACATATTTTTTTGGGGTCAACTATTTCTTTAAGCTTAAACTACTGTAATTCTCACCTTGACCCATGTATGCTCCGGAAAGAGCCTCTTTGGCAGAGCCGAAGCCCAGCTCTCTGCACACCACGCTGGCTGAGATACGGTCCCACAGGTGGTCAACCACAGTTCCCCACTTCCCCTCGCGCAGAACCTCGACTCTGCCTTCTCCCAGACGTGGCCCTGACTTCAGGCGCACTGACAGCTATGAGAGGAGAAAAGAGATTGACAAGGTTACTTTCAGGAAATCATAATTTTCCACCTCAGTCCCAAAGTACCAGGGTTATTATAACCACAATAGACGTTTGAGGACCACCAGTGGGACTGCCTTCCCAAATCTTCAGATTAGTGGTCAACAAATATGTTTTTTTTTTTTAATGGTTAATTCTAATAGCCCCAACCTTAAATATGTTTATTATAACCCATGACAAAACGGTACATTACAACTGTACACGTTTTTAAAAGTTTGTTACGCTCACCAAGGTTGCATTTATTTGATCAAAAATACAATAAAATAATACCGTAATATTATGAAATGTTATTATAATTCACTGCTATTCTAATATATTTTAAAATGTAATTTACTCATGTGATAGCAAAGCTGAATTTTCAGCATCATTACTCCAGTCTTCAGTGTCACATGATCCTTCAGAAATCATTCTAATAGGCTGATTTTTTTCTCAAGTAAAATTTCTTATTATCAACATTGAAAATGGTTGTGCTGCTTAATGTTTTAGTGGACACCTTGATACATTTTGTTCAGGACTATTTTATGAATAGAAAGTTTAATTTCAATAACGGCATAATAAGGGTTGAATTAGATTATAGTAATTATTAGTGTTATTAATGATGAGGTGGGGACAAATTGGTTATTCTGATAAAAACGATTTTTTTTTTATATCTGAAATATTAGATAATAGATTTTTTTGAAATCTTTGGACATACCGTTTGAATACCGTATTAATACTTTCGTCATTTCTGTCACCGACTTTGACGTTATCAATGTGTCACATTTAAGAGTGATGCAAAAGAAAATTTAAAATCCGATTTGAGCTGACAGTGTCCAGATTGAGACGCATTCTGTAAAACTTGGTTGAAATCGCATTTCAAACCACCTCCAAATGTGGTTTGAATAAGGTTTGAAAAATTCAGATTTCACGTGTTTTTTTCCTGTCCAGACTTTCAAAAACCCATCTGGATTAAATCTGGATATGCAAAAAATCAGATTTTTGCTGGCAGTCTGAAAAGTCTAAATCAGGGATAGGCAACTCCAGTCCTGGAGGGCCAGTGTCCTGCAGAGTTTAGCTTCAGCCCTGATAAAAACTCACCTGCCTGTATCTATCTAGTAATCCTGAAAACACGGATTGCCTTATTCAGGTGTGTTTAATTAGGGTTGGAGCTAAACTCTGCAGGACAGTGGCCCTCCAGGACCGGAGTTGCCTATCCCTGGTCTAAATGTTTCAAGGATTACCTGCACAGGGTGAGGTGCCTGGGGTCTGCCAGAGGACATACGAGCAAATTGCGGTCCTGGGACACAGCGGACCACAGCATGGCGACCGTTCTTACAGGGGGCGGGGCTTCGCGGGATTGACAGCTGGGCGTGACACTTCGCTAGGCTGGGCTCTGTACCCAGACAATGTACTTTCTCAACCCAAAATCCCTTCTTCTTGGTCATCTGACTCAATCTAGGAGACAACATTTTTCACAAGAGCATTAGTATATTAAGTTAAATTAAGAATAATAAGATGTTCTAATGTAAAGAAATGTGCTTTAGTGTGCATGTAGATATTCGGCAAAGAAGAGTAAACTGAATTCACCTTGTTGTTGAATCCTTGACCTTTTTATCCCATATTTTTCTGTAAATGGAAAAAATTCAGTCAGATGTCATGATAACATCAATTCATGATGCTGTTAATAATATAAAATATTATTAATAATATAAAACATATTACACTGGAAATAAGGCAAAATAAATGTACTGAAAGCCATAAACCACATGAGACAGTTATAGTGAGTAAACACTACCAGTTCATTACCATTGTGTCTTTATTCAAAATACTTTAAACTAAAAATTCATCCGTTTACATTGCTGTTATAATAATAAAATGTATGGCCCACAGACACAGACATCAAAGAACATGTGTTTTAACTTAATCTACCACTAAACTGGCTTTCAAATATGTACATTCTATAAACAGATATTTCCACTGGCATGTTGGAATCCTGGAATGGGCACAGTAAGACTTCCCAAAAAACAAACTGAGACGAGAGAAAGAGAGAGACAGAGAGACAGAGAGAGAGAGAGAGAGAGAGAGAAAGAGAGACAGAGACAGACAGACATGAACACCTGCCCTCTAATGCACATGTCATCACAGTGACACATTTTATAATCACTGTCATCATCCACCGTCTGTCCAACTTAATGTGGTAGTTATTAAAGATTTGTGCTGGTATAACCCAAAGGATTTTACTCTGATTTAGCTGAATCTGTTTTTCTGACTACACACACAAAATAGTTTATCAAATGTCTACTTTAATGAGGACTTTCAAAATATGTAAATTCAAATCCAGATTTAATCATTTCAATTTCCTGACGGAAATGTCTTAACGAATAAAATTCAAGAGATAATATCAATCAACAGAAAAGAAACAAGTCAACTGCTGTGTGGAATCTCCAGTTTAATGACCTCATAAAAATATTCTGGATGTTTCTTCCATATGACATTCTGTAGCAGAGTAACATTCTAGTAACTCGTGTCTAAAGCTACAGAACTCCATCTTAAAAATGATCATTTACAGCTGGAATTCAAATAAATAATTTCATATAATTTATATATGAAGTTGTCCTTTTATACATCAAATGTAGTTCTCTGAACATGAAGAGATGCTTTACAATAACTAATTTATATACAGTCGTACAGTGGCTGGCATTGAAATACCCACCTGCTCATGTAATTAGTCCAAGAGTTCCACCCTTGGTTTACTGCTGAACCAAGAAAACTTAATGATAGAGAGAGCTGGTCTGTTTGGAGACAACAATCATGCCACTGTTTTAAGCATTAGTCTACATACATACAAAACACTCTCTCTCTCACTCTCTCACTCTCTCTGAAATGCTGTTTAAGCATTTATTTAAGCAATAGGGCACTCAAATCTCTGATATATTGAGTATATTCTAAATAATATAGTACATCTTAAGGACCAGCATCAGTCAACAGTCATGACATAATACAAAAGGTTTCTTTAACACCAGCCAGGGTGTCTCCAGGGTTGATTGTTATTAAAAATCCACTATATATATATATATATATATAAAGTGTGAAACTTGCCTACTTGAAACTAAACATGAAACTAAATTGCCTTAGCAATTATTTCTTAAGTGCAGGTCATATATTTGGCCATCGCCCTTGATTAGAAGAAAAAGAATTGTGCCTCATCCTGTACAATGTATGTGATATAATACAAAATATAAATAATGAAAATAATGAAAAATCTCTCACACCACAACACCGAATGTTGAATGCCTAAACTGATTATTGTGCTTGACCCTCAAAGGTGATTCTCAATGAACTGAAAATTTGTTTAAAATAAGTTTAAATCCTGCAATTAAATGACTGAGCCAAAAATTACAGTACAAACTCCATAAATATAGAAGGTGATTTTTCTTTCTGAACTCAGTCTGACTGGGGCACTGCTTTAGACCGAAGACCAGAGTCCGAACCATTAAAATATTGTATTTCATTTCTTGAGATGCTTGTCTAAGGATATTTCCTTATTGTGGTTTAAGTCTTTCGGTTTCCTCGGTGACAGAGTGTGTCTTGCTGACACAGCAGCCTATGGGGCGCAGCTATAATTGTAATCTGTCTTTCCCTTACTCGCCAGAAACGTGGAAATCTTCTGAGGGACCCAACATTTAATTACAGCATCTTCAGCTGAGGATCCAGAAGAAGCAGTGTCAGGGCGGGGTGGCTCGCGATCTCTGAGACGCTGAGTGGGAGCGTGAGGGATCGCTCTTCAGTACATCTGCCAAGTCTGGTGCTCTTTGGAGACTTAACAAAATGCACGTAATACATGGTGAGGTCAGGTACTGGGCACGCTCACAGACGAGGAAGAGCCAAATGGAGATTCTCTAGGACATAAGCCACAAAAACCACAGCTAGCTCTATAAGCTCTAATTTAAGTTCAAACAGCATCTTCAAGTTGCTGTTTGTGGCATGTCTTTGAGTCATGCATAAACAAAAGCTTGCTTAGGTGTTCCTGTGACCTCAAGATTAGGATTCACAGGAAAAAGGCACAAAGCCTAAAAAAAAAAAAGATAACAAAAACCTGTCAACGATCTTATCTGCTGGGTAAGATTTTTTTTTTTTTTTTTTTAGCATAACAAATTTAAAAGCACATTTATCGGGGCATTTTGTAATGCAGCAGCAGACAGACCTTAGAAGAATCATCAGCAGAAAGCACGTACAACACTTATAACGCCCCAGCACAAACCTAAAAAAGCTTTTAGGCCGCAGACCCATAAGATTAAGGTGGTGCTTTTTATAATGAGCACATGGGATGGCATGCCAGCACGGCCAAAGTCCATTCACACGATGGGAATAAAAGAGTTGTGCTGAGAGTGTGGTAACTAAAAAAAATGCCTCTGAATGCCTCTATTTCAAACCAAATTATTAACTAAACTAAGAAAACCTGCTCAGAGTTAAATGGATTTGCATGGTCATGAAATAAAAATGTGCTTGTGCAACAGACAAATAAGAAGGTTGATTGGTAGGTAGGTAGGAAGGAAGGAGGGGTAGAAAATAAGAAGGGAGGTAGGCAAATACTGTAGATTTGGTGGATAGGTGGATAAGTAGTTTGGGTAAAGGTAAGTAGATAGATAAAAATGGTAAATATGTAGAAGGTAGGTAAATGATAGGTAGTTATCCAAGAAGGTAGACAGGAGGGGGATGAAAATAAGTAATAAGGTAGATAGGAGGATAAGTATTTAGGTAGGTAGAAAGGTAGGTAAGTACATAGGAGGGTAAAAAAATAGGTAGATAGGTTGGTAAGTAGGCAGTTGACTAAGTAGGCAGGTAGGTATAGTTAAAAGATAGGTAGGTACGTAAATGATAGGTAGTTGACTAAGTAGGTAGATAACTAGGATGGTAAAAAGATTGATAGGTAGGTAACTAGGTTGCAGGAGACAAAAATATGTATGCAGGCAGATGGATAATGTGGATAGGTTTATAAGTAGTTAGGCAAGTACAAAGGTAGGTAGGTAAATACAAAGGAAGGTAAAAAAAATAGGTAGATATGTAGGCAATTACAGTAGTTATCCACATAAGCAGGTAGGAGGGGAAGAAAATATAAAGGAAGGTAGATAGTTACTTTAGATGTTACAGCAAGTTGGTTGGTGGATATATGTATAAGTAAAGTAGGTTAAAAAAAAAAGTAGGTAGGTATAGGGGTTGGAAGGTGAAAAGATAGGTAGGCGAGTAGGTGAATGATACTTGAATGATAGTAGGTTGATAGAGTGGTTGCAGGCAGACAGATGAAGACAAGGCAAGTTTATTTATATAGCACATTTCATACACTATGGTAATTCAAAGTGCTTTACACAGAAAGGAATTAAAATGATCCCAAAATAAAACTAAGGAAAATTAAAACAGTTATAAAAGGAATTGAAAGAGATATAAAAATGATACAGTTATAAAAGGAATTAAAAGATTAAAAATATGATACAGAGATAAACTTCTCATCTGGCATAAACACCGGTGTATCATATTTTTCACAGCTCCCAGTTTTACTCTGATATTTTATCATGGTGATTACACTGTGTCTGTGGTATTCTTTCGGCGCGCCTAAGAAATCTATTGTAGGTCTCCAATAGACCCGATTTATCGGACAGGAGGAGCTCTAGGACTGACTCACGGGGTAACCTCGGGTTCACTTCCCCACCAGTCCGCACCCCAAAGATTTGTTCGGAAGCTCTAGGAATGGAATCGGTCCAGTCCGCACCCCACAGAACCTCAAGTTTAATCACACATCAAACTTACTACTCTACCACAGACTCAGGTCATCAGCATGGTTTCATCTCTCAAGTTCCCCAATTAAGTAATTTATTTTTGTCTCTTACACAATTCTCAGTGCCATTTGAGTTCAGTTTAGAATCAAAAAGAGGAATACAGTGCAATCAGTTAGACGTACAGTGGATGCAGTTTTAAAAAGTAAAAAGTATTAAAAGAGTAAAAAGAGTAAAAAGATTATACATAGATAAACTTCTCATCTGGCAAAACAAGTACATACTTTCCACAGCTGCTTGTTTTACTGTGAGATTTCCCCATGTTGATTTGTACTGGGTCTGTGGTGTTTAATCTATTTAGTACGTCTCCAATAGACCCGATTTGTCCCTAAAATTGGATAGGAGGAGCTCTAGGACTGACTCACGGGGTAACCCTGGGTTCACTGCCCCACCAGTCCGCACCCCAAAGAATAAGAAGAATAAAGTTCCAACATGAGTTTAATAACAATTATCCAAAAGGTAAACAGAAGTTGGCTTCACACATAATCATAAGACAGACCAGACAAAGAATGAACGCAAGGGAACAATTTATATAGTGACGCAAACAAGATGATTAATATAACACAGCTGAACCAAACAAATTCATAATGACGGTGACCATGGTAACAAAGGAGCGGCCGGAAAATCAAACAAAGGAACATGAGAATTAATGAAAACAAACTAAAAGTCTATGATAACTAAGACAAACTAAACATAACTGTGACAGTGACTATGTAGGTACAGTGAGGAAAATAAGTATTTGAACACCCTGCTATTTTGCAAGTTCTCCCACTTGGAAATCATGGAGGGGTCTGAAATTGTCATCGTAGGTGCATGTCCACTGTGAGAGACATAATCTAAAAAAAAAAATCCAGAAATCACAATATATGATTTTTTTAGCTATTTATTTGTATGATACAGCTGCAAATAAGTATTTGAACACCTGTCTATCAGCTAGAATTCTGACCCTCAAAGACCTGTTATTCTGCCTTTAAAATGTCCACCTCCACTCCATTTATTATCCTAAATTAGATGCACCTGTTTGAGGTCGTTAGCTGCATAAAGACACCTGTCCACACCATACAATCAGTAAGAATCCAACTACTAACATGGCCAAGACCAAAAAGCTGTCCAAAGACACTAGAGACAAAATTGTACACCTCCACAAGGCTGGACAGGGTTACGGGGAAATTGCCAAGCAGCTTGGTGAAAAAAGGTCCACTGTTGGAGCAATCATTAGAAAATGGAAGAAGCTAAACATGACTGTCAATCTCCCTCGGACTGGGGCTCCATGCAAGATCTCACCTCGTGGGGTCTCAGTGATCCTAAGAAAGGTGAGAAATCAGCCCAGAACTACACGGGAGGAGCTGGTCAATGACCTGAAAAGAGCTGGGACCACCATTTCCAAGGTTACTGTTGGTAATACACTAAGACGTCATGGTTTGAAATCATGCATGGCACGGAAGGTTACCCTGCTTAAACCAGCACGTCAAGGCCCGTCTTAAGTTTGCCAATGACCATTTGGATGATCCAGAGGAGTCATGGGAGAAAGTCATGTGGTCAGATGAGACCGAAATATAACTTTTTGGTCATAATTCCACTAAACGTGTTTGGAGGAAGAAGAATGATGAGTACCATCCCAAGAACACCATCCCTACTGTGAAGCATGGGGGTGGTAGCATCATGCTTTGGGGGTGTTTTTCTGCACATGGGACAGGGCGACTGCACTGTATCAAGGAGAGGATGACCGGGGCAATGTATTGCGAGATTTTGGGGAACAACCTCCTTCCCTCAGTTAGAGCATTGAAGATGGGTCGAGGCTGGGTCTTCCAACATGACAATGACCCGAAGCACACAGCCAGGATAACCAAGGAGTGGCTCTGTAAGAAGCATATCAAGGTTCTGGCGTGGCCTAGTCAGTCTCCAGACCTAAACCCAATAGAGAATCTTTGGAGGGAGCTCAAACTCCGTGTTTCTCAGCGACAGCCCAGAAACCTGACTGATCTAGAGAAGATCTGTGTGGAGGAGTGGGCCAAAATCCCTCCTGCAGTGTGTGCAAACCTGGTGAAAAACTACAGGAAACGTTTGACCTCTGTAATTGCAAACAAAGGCTACTGTACCAAATATTAACATTGATTTTCTCAGGTGTTCAAATACTTATTTGCAGCTGTATCATACAAATAAATAGTTAAAAAATCATACATTGTGATTTCTGGATTTTTTTTTTTTAGATTATGTCTCTCACAGTGGACATGCACATACGATGACAATTTCAGACCCCTCCATGATTTCTAAGTGGGAGAACTTGCAAAATAGCAGGGTGTTCAAATACTTATTTCCCTCACTGTAGGTCTAACCCAATGAGAGTAAACTAATAGAAAAGTAGGAAACCATACACAGTACCATCACTGTTATATGTATATAAACCCATTATGCAGATAGACAACCTGTATAAATGCCCTTTTAGAATAACAGCTAAAAGGTGAAATTTAGCCCAGAAACTCCCAACAGTAATCTGCTCTTTACATACTTAAAATAACTGATCAATAAAGACAAGACTGTGAAAGTACAGCTTGGTTGGAAACACTGTGAGGAGGCAGGAGAAAGTCAAGGGTGACAATGTCAATAAAATCATTAAACAAACTTGAAACTCTTTCTCCAACAACAGACACTTTGAAGGCTTTAAACTGATGTCCTTTTCCAATAACAATCAGCAGGAATATTAGACTTCTTACTTAAATCTAAGCGTTCAGAAACAGACCGTTCATTTCACTAGCACTGGGGTCTAGATAGCATCAGTACGTTTGAAAGATCTTTTAATCATTGCTTAAGTGCTCAAGTTTGTGAAAGGTGCCTGGGGAACAGAGATAAGGGAAACAGACATGCTTTTCCAACCAACAGAGGAGGTGAATCTTTCACTTTCTAAGTGGTGTCTGCAAAATAATATAGGGTTTAAAGACAATTGGAAAAGTTTTTCATCACCTTTCATCACATCTCCAGCGCGAGCTGGAGGGAGAACTGTGGGAACAGTTTTCATGTGTAGGGGTGCATACTTCATAGTGGGCACACAACCTACATTTATTACATCTCCCGCACGAGCTGGGGGGAGAATTGGTACTGTGGTGGCAGTGCTTGTGTGCAGGGGTGCGTACTATATAGTGAGCACATGACCTGCATTTATTGCATCCCCAGCGTGAGCTGGAGGAGAGGTTAATACTTTGGGAACAGTGCTTGTGTGTAGGGATGCGTACTTTATCGTGGGCACGTGACCTACATATGACACAGACAGAAAAGATCTCTTTTCGTGCTTTATTTGTGTCACCGTAAAAATGGCCTTTGTTTGCAGGTGTGTGTGTGTTTTATAACAGACCCATTTACTGCAACTTCGGTATTTCCAGCCGCCTGAAAAGAGGGGACTGGGAAATGTGTGAGACGCTTTTTGGAGAGTGCTCGGGGTCCAACACAATCTTGGGTCAGGGTCCCTGTCTCTCAGGGAACTGCTGGCACTTTGCAGAGCGAGAGTGGTGACGGACTTCAGTCGCTGGGTGGGGCTGGGAGACCGGAGGCGCTAATTTTACCTGCTGAGGAGCTGGTGCCTTCTTTTGGCGGCTCAAAGCAGAGCTGGAGTGTTTCGGGAGAAAGTGACGCATAGCTTGCAACGCTTTCTGAGCTTCAGTGTAGCGCTCCATGAACCTTGTGCTGAACAGATCAGTCGTGGAAATAGGGGAGTCCAGAAAAGCTGCCCTATCTGCGTCCTTCATGTCAGTCAAATTAAGCCATAGGTGCCGCTCAAGCACCGTCAAGCTGGCCATGCTTCATCCAATCGCCTGGGCTGTCGACTTTGTGGTTCGCAGGGCCAGGTCTGTGGCGTGTCCAGACTTGTCCAAAGAGTGGAGAAGTTTGACCTGAAAAACTTGGACGATAGCCATGGTGTGAAGTGGCGAAGCAGCTTGGGCAGCGGCTGCGTATGCACGACCAGCGAGAGCTGAAGTGGCGCGGCAAGGCTTGGAAAGGTTCCATCCAGCAAAGGTGTGCGGCCACCGCTTCCTCGAGGGGAACAATCACCTCATAGTCTTTCTCCAGAGCGCCGTCTACGGTAGAGAACCGTCGAGGAGAAGGAAGGCCTTTAGCGAGCTGAGTGTGGCGCCTTCCACGATTTCCTCAGCTCGTCGTGCACTTCTGGGAAGAAGGGGGGACAACCTCCGGCGCCCCTGCAGGAACCACTCATCAAGCCTGCTGCGTGTGGGCTCATCGGGCGAAGACCACTCGAGCCCAAGGTTTTCAACGGCCTTGGTGAGCACGCGGAGAAGCTCTGCATCGATGCTCGTTCTCGTGCTGGCTTGTGTTGATGGAGCGGGAGAGGGCCTCACAGAGAGGGCCTCGGCATGAGGCGCAGGTGGTGCGAGGCATTTGAAGCAACTCCTCGGAAATTTAGCTCTCTTAGAAAAAGAGTTACGCGACGGCGAGCACACTAGCGTTAAAGGATATGGCGCGCCGGATGGCACAGCAGAACAGCAGGCTGAAGGCAGCATCCGGTGATCCCAGGAAACCGGCGTCCTCAGGGCTGCGAAGCAGAAGGCTTGTTCCGCTGAAAGTTTGTCGACGGCGGCGAAGGCTTCTATCCAGAGATCAGCGAAGTGGAGTGTTCGCTGAAGGAGATAAAATCTGAGTTCCTTGGCAAAGAATGGGTGCTTATATAGCCATAAGCCACGCCCATTCTGACGGGCTCTGACGCGCTAGGGCGTCTGAGCCGCCTCGCCATAGATTTGTGCAGTTGCCGCAGCACAGCCAATGACCGCGCTAGTCGCTCATCTGTGTATGCTGTGCAGCTGCACTGCATTTTAAAAAACTGGCTTCAATATTCTCGAGAAAAGGAGTTTTCCCATAGCGTAAGCAAGCCTTGCGCAATACGAGAGACCTCTCGAAAGGAAAAACTATATCCATGCAACTGATAGCAGCGGCAACGAGCTTGATTTAAAGAAACAACACATTTTAGCGCAAGTAGCGCAAGCAACTAAATTAATGCTCTGCTAGTTAACTGGAGATGTTTTATTTATTTGTATTAGGTACATCCGTGCCTCATGATGTTTCAAAAAGTGTTGGGGGACAATATCGATCCTTAGAAAAAGTGGTGGGGACATTTCCCACCCATCCCACCCGCAAATTACGCCTATGCACATGATCAATAAAAATTAAAGCTCCACTTTCACATGAATAATTTACTTTGCGTGCCAGAATGTTTGAATCCATGTGCTAACACACTATCGCTGTAAAGCTGCTTTGAAACAAACAAATCTGTATGGTAACAAGTGCTACATAAATAAAGATGACTTGACCATCACATATTCTGCTATATAAACAGCATAAAGTAATTAGAGCACCATTTACTTGCCTCAAAAAAGTCTGGTATTGTTATTATTATTATTTATTGCTACACTTCAATATGTGAATTATTCCATCAGAAAATTAACACTTTTAACGTTGTCAGACTTTAAAACAACGGAGCTGTGCACTTCAGTTGATTTCTCCGATTCAGAATCTGACACAGACTGATTCATGTTCCATACTGGTCACACAAATTTCAGTTCAGTTAGAACCAGATGCATATTTGTATTGATGATTCTAATTTGATTATTTTATATCCAATTGTTGATATTTGTGTTTTGAAAAAGTTTCTGATTACTCCTAACCAATTTTCTACATTAAAATTTTTCTTTTTATTTGGGCTAGTAAAATTAATTTCGGGCTACCAAAATCTGAAGAGTTCCTGCCCGAAGGCCTAACAGCGATTTTGAAATTTTGCGAGCCCTGTTCATTCATTCATTGATATAGGAGAGGAAGAATTGTCTAAACTCATTAAATCATCTAAATCAACAACATGTATGTTAGACCCTATACCGACTAAGCTATTGAAAGTGATGCTTCCAGAGGTCATAGATCCTCTTCTTAATATCATTAATTCATCTTTGTCTATTTATACATCTTTGGCTGGCTATTATTAAACCTCTTATTAAAAAAAACACAACTTGATCCTACAGAATTTGTCAATTACAGGCTGATCTCGAATCTACCTTTTCTGTCAAAATTAATAGAAAAGGCAGTATCCTCACAACTATGTTCCTTTCTAGAAAGAAATGATATCTGAGAGGATTTCAAGTCAGGATTTAGACCATATCATAGCACTGAGACTGCTCTCATTAGAGTTACAAATGATTTGCTCTTATTATCTGATCGTGGTTGTATCTCTCTATTAGTGTTACTCGATCTTAGTGCTGCATTTGATACTATCGACCACAACATTCTTTTAAATAGACTCGAAAATTATGTTGGCATTAGTGGAATTGCACTAGCATGGTTCAAATCATACTTATCTGACCATTATCAGTTTGTAGCAGTAAATGAAGAGATGTCATATCGATCAAAAGTTCAGTATGGAGTACCACAAGGCTCAGAACCTGGACCGTTGCTGTTCACCCTGTACATGCTGTACATACTTGGGAGATATCATTAGGAAGCATGGAATTAGTTTTCACTGTTATACTGATGATACTCAGCTCTATATTTCTACGCGCCCTGATGAAACTTACCAATTCACAAAATGAACGGAATGCATAGCTGATATAAAAATTTGGATGACTAGTAATTTCCAACTACTTAATTCTGAAAAAACAGAGTTTCTAATTATTGGGCAAAAAACCTCTGCACGTATTAACCCAGAATACTGTCTAACAATTGATGGCTGATCAAGTCTTCGTCGTCGGTTAGGAACCACCTTGGGTGTGCTTTTTAATAACAATCTTTCATTTGAATGCCACGTTTCTAGCATCTGTAAAACCGCATATCTAAATTACGACATATGCTTTCAATGAAAAATGCGGAACAGTTAGTTCATGCGTTCATGACCTCAAAGCTAGATTATTGTAATGCTCTACTGGGTGGTTGCCCTGAACGCTTAATAAACAAAGTCCAGTTGGTCCAAAGCGCAGCAAAACCAGAAATTATGACCATATTAGCCCCATTCTGTCAACACTGCATTGGCTCCCTATTAAACATTGTATAAATTTTAAAATATTGCTGATTACTTACAAAGCACTAAATGGTTTAGCTCCCCAGTACTTGAGCGAGCTCTTAACGCATTATAGTCCTTCATGTCTACTGCGATCTCAAATTTCTGGCCAGTTGATAATACCTAGAATGTCAAAATCGACTGTAGGCGGTAGATCCTTCTCCTTTTTAGCACCTAAACTTTGGAAAAGTCTTCCTAACATTGTCCGGGAAGCAGACACACTCTGTCAAGTTTAAATCTAGACTAAAAACGGATCTATTTTACCTGGCATTCGTATAGAACATTATACATTTCTATTATTCAAATCAGTTAAATGATTATTAGGCTGCATAGATTAGGTCAGCTGGAACCGGGGACACTTCCTATAACACCTGATGTGCTCGTTACATCATAAGAATGGCATCTATGCTAATGTTAGTCTTTCTGTTTATTCCACGGTTTACTGAAGTCAGCTGGATCCGGGCCGTATCCAGATCAGACGGTGGACCTGCGCCTGGACCCATCCATCGCATCCCTGAGGTGCCAGCCTCATCAGCCCTGTGAAGGCCTCATCGACACAACAGCCATCAGCACTGATTCTCAACAAAGTCGTCTCCATACCGGCGTGATGACTCCGACTTCCAACCAGATGGAACTAGATAAATATTCTGAATGTTCTGATCCAATCTGACTTCTGACCTGTAATGCTGCCTGAATCATAATCATTGTTCGTTGGCCAGAGGAGAACTGGCCCCGACTGAGCCTGGTTTCTCCCAAGGCTTTTTTTCTCCATTCTGTTACCTGATGGAGTTTTGGTTCCTTGCCACTGTTGCCTTGGCTTTTGGCTTGCTTAGTTGTGGACATTTAATATTCAACAATATTATTGATCTGCCTTACTTAAGGTGGACAATGACGCAATTTTCTTCTAGAAACAAACTTTGTTGTATTATTTTCATGTTATCACTGTGAAGCTGTTTTGATACAATCTGTATTGTAAAAAGCACCATGTAAATAAAGGTGACTTGACTTGACTTTCCACTACATGCAGAGACAAACATCTTTTTGTGCTTAGAAATGAACTTTTTCTACTTGCAATATCATCCACACATCATCCTGTGTGGTCCAACAAACATAGCAAATCCAAAAACAAACAAAACAAGAGGAAAAAAATAAATAAAGATAGGATCCCTTGAATAACAGGGATCCTATCTTCAGTATAATTTTTTTCTTAAATTATACTGAAATTGAAATTATTAAGAAGTATCTTTTTTCAAGAAATTACTTTTATACTATAAAATATTTGGTAACACTTTATTTTACATTGTCATTTTTACACGTTACATGTAGTTACTGTAGTTATAATTAATAATATTTCACAATATTACTCTTTTAATTGTATTTTTTATTAAACAAATGCAGCCTTGGTGAGCATAAGAGACTTCAAAAACCTTCAAAAACAAAACAGACCCTACAATTTTTAATTTTTGATTCAACATCAATATTTAACCAAATTGTACCTGTATTTTACCCTTACTTAAACAGCATGTAAAAATAAAACTGTTGCTGGCTGATACAGTTCTGCTACATGTGATCCAGACAGTCTTTTCCTGTCCAAGTGGGCAGTTTTTGGACAGAATATGCTGCAGTCTGGACTAGATTTTATGTTATTAGTAAAAAGTCTGGGAAACCCTGTACTAACACAATGAAATTCACACAACTAATATCATCCAATAACAGGGAATTAGCGCTAAATGTTGGATTTTAATATAATACTAATTATCTCAGGACCAAAACCTCAGAGAATAATGCCAGTGCACATGTTGTATTTTTCATTAGAAGTGCAAGACTCACTTGTAGGTGTTCATGTTGGGCTGCTCCGCGTCAGGAAAGCCAAGCATCCCACACACAACTCTGCTGCTATTCAAACTCCAGCCTTTATCACACACCTGTCTCCATCTCCCAGCATGCTTTACTTCAACCACACCCTCCGTGACAAGAGTGCGCCTCTTTGTAACCATCAAGACTGGCTTGAGACGGACTTCCTCAATCCTCACCCTACTGGCAGACTAGAGGAAGATTGAAAACACAACATTTTCTCATGAGCATACCTCCAAGTTTGCCCAATAATGAAACATCTCATATTGATCCAAACCCTTTATTCTTTCATGTGTCATGCATAAAAATGGCAGAAAAGTACTATAAAAGAATTGGAAAAAGTGGCCAATTGCAACAAGTGCACTAGATTCCAAGTAGGATATTCTTTAAAAAGTATTATTTTGTGTTCCACCGAAGAAGGAAAGTAAGATGAGTTTGGAACAACATAAAGATGAATAAATGCTTTGTTTAAATTTCCAACTAAATCAAAATTTAAAGAAAATGCAGATGAGATTACTTATGGATTAAAACGTCAAGGTCAGGATTCGGTTTAGAGTTAATCATAAGCATTTCAGATCTACTTCATTCTCTGTTTACCGGATTATGAAACTGCTGTCTGGAGAATTGATCCCATCTGGTATGATCCTGGGAATGTCCATTGCCTTGCCTGAGATGTGCATGTGTTCCTGAACTGGAGTAAATGTCCTGCCAACGGTTGGAGGTGACTGCGTTTGGTCTGAGAGCGATGGTGTGCCCTCTTCTGGTGACTCCAGGATGCACTTGGTCCAGCCTTCTCTCTGGACTACAGACCACTCCGAGATCCTCAGTGTGTTTGCAGTCATGAACACCCCACCCGTTCGACTTGCAGTCTTTCAGAGTTTTCTCTGTTCC
Source organism: Abramis brama (assembly GCF_963993115.1). Classification (NCBI taxonomy): domain Eukaryota; kingdom Metazoa; phylum Chordata; class Actinopteri; order Cypriniformes; family Leuciscidae; genus Abramis; species Abramis brama. The sequence continues at coordinate 22,964,829 of NC_139981.1, forward strand.
TTCACACCTCACATTATCCATCCAAATGGGGCCTGTGGCAGATGTTACAGGTTACAAAAGCACTAGATGAATAAAACATCAGTTATGGGTCTTAAAATGCCCTTATTATGCTTTTTTTGGATATTACCTTTCATGTAGTGTGTAATATAGCTGGTTGTGAATGTAAAATGTCTTGCAAAGTTTCAAAGATCAAACTGCACAACAAATGGAGTTATTGTCTCCCAAACCATTTCTGAACTGCCTGAAACAAGTCGTCAGTGATTCCAGTCTTAGGCCGTGTTTACACCTGGTATTAAGATGATTTTTGATCGATCAGATCATCAGTAGATGAGAGAGACACATTCCCGTTTACACCTGCTGTTTTAATCTGTCTTTTTTCCACTTTCAACCACTTCTGTCCTGATTTCTTTGAGGGGAGGGTCTATTGGCAGGTAAATGTAAGTGTTTTTTTGCGCAATTTACATATGAATGTGACCGGAGATGACGGAAAAAAACACGGAGAGCAGCCGATTTCGTTTCTGCTCTGATAGCCGCAAGCCCACGCTGAACACAGTTTGTGTTAGAAATCAGGAATGGTGAGAGAACATTGTGCTTGGTACGTTTTTCGTTTTTAAACCAAACTTGGGTCTTCATCCGACAAAGTTTCAATCCTTTCTGTCTAGTGTGCTTCCCATGTTTACGCATTAGGTCAGTAGAAGGAGAGAAGGCGGTCTTTTGTGGCTGTTCGAACACATTCAACCACATGAGCGTTAAGACAACAAAAGCAATGTGGTCGAATGCGTTTTCGACTACCACTGGAAGTGGTTGAAAGTGGACAAGCTCAAAATGTTTTAGACCCTGTTTACATCTGTATTTAGCATCATCCACTTGTGATCCGATCAACCAAAACGCATCTTAATATCAGGTGTAAGCAGGGCCTTACTTCCTACTTGAACCTACAAGTTTGTAACAAATTTGCATAAAGCCATCCGTTGGACCTCATTGGCTGCCACAAACTACTTTGATCTGCCCTCAAACACTGTAGTTGTAGCAGAGGCCTGGAAAAGTTTGGTTCGTGTTGTCAACATGTCGAGAAGACACTGTTTTCTGCGCTGCAAAAGCAATCCACTTTGCATGCACTTCCAAAGTATGTGGACTCAGGCTCGAATTGATATGGTAAAATCGATGGCATCAATACTGGTCTCATTATATGGTAAAGGACATTTTGTTTCCAACATGCGCTGTAAGTGGTAGACCAATCACAACAGACTGGGCCATCTGACCAATCAGAGCAGAGTAATCTCTTGGAAAGGAGGGGTTTAGAGACACCAGACTCTTGATCGAACCATTTCAGACACTGTGAGAAAAAAGTTGATGCTACAATGTAAAGTTTTTTTGTTTGTTTTTTACCTTGGATGCATGTAAACTTATAATATGAGACCCCAGAAACAAAAGTAGGAATAATATAGGCACTTTAAAGGAACAGTTCAACCAAATATGAAAATTATATCTTTCCAAACCTGAATAACTCTCGTTTCAACACAAAAGGTGAATTTGAATTAGTCCATACAACTCATATATTACAAGTCTTCTGAAGTCATACGTTTTGTGTGATGAACAGATCAAAATTAAAGTCGTTATTCACTGGAAACCCTGATATTTGAAAGTTCATAAGAAAAATAAACTAATCATTCTTTTAAGTAAAATATTTTCAGTGAATCAGTCAATCCAGTTCAAAACTGGCCTGAATTATTCATTTTAGTATCAGACTTAAAAATCAGAGTTTGGTTCTCAAGTTGAATAACATTCAAGGAGAAGATTATCATTGAATAATGACTTCAATTTTGTTCTGTTCATAACATACAGTTATAATATCTGCTTGGAAGACTTGAAATACAACATACAAGTTGCACCGACCACTTCTGTGAGACATTTATAGTTCTTTTGACATTTTTTTTTTTTTTAAGTTTAAAGCTTCAGTCTCAAATCGTTAAATAAAGCAATCACTATTAAAACTTATTTTGTGTTCAAAAGAAAGTCATAAATGTTTGGAACGACATGAGGATGAGTAAATAAGGACAATTTTTGGGTGAACTACTTTTAAGCGAGACACTACCAATAGCTCAATTATTGTCATAAAATACATTTTTTAAGAAAAGGTACACAAGTATACAGCAAAAGTCTGCAGACTTCATTTACACAAAACTTCTTTAATATGGGAAAGAAGTTTCACCAACAAAAACATTACAAAAGAGCTCTGGTGAAGCTGTCTGAAGGGTTTGTTTTAGTTTTAATGACAACGTTGTCCTGCCAACTAAGTGTTATACATGCTTTGGGTTAGTGGCTATCTTTATAGCTGCCTTAAAGTGAAATTACAGGGAGCGATTTGGGCGATGTAAAGAACTGTAGCTCTGTGCACTTGCACTAGTGTGAAACAGCTATTTAAGACAGCAATGCGCCTTCATACGCAATTGCGCTCAAGCCTTTCACATAATCCAGTTACTTGTGAAAATAACAGAGATTAAAACTCTTAAACCTCAGCTACTCAGACAGCAAGTGTTTAAAATACTTAAAGGGATAGTTCACCCAAAAACTCAAATGTGGAGCATGGAGGCTTTCATCATTTCATTTTTATTGTATGGAAAAGAGCAGCACTGACATTCTCCAAAACATCTTTCTAAATAAAGAAAGGCATACAGGTTTGGGACAACAATGAAGGTGAGTAAAATTATGACAAAATCTTCATTTTTGAGTCAAAAGAGATTCATAAACCCACATGCCATGTATTTTAATAGAGATATTCACTCACCCTCTCCCTCTCCGTACTTGGCACTGTGCGCCCATGTTATGCCACTTTGGAAACCCAGTTCCCTGCAAACCACATTGGCGAGTTTAATGTCGACCTCGTCGTCGCAAACGGTGCCCCACGTCCCGTTGTGAAGGACTTCAACTCGTCCCTCGTTTTCTCTGTGGCCGATACCTGCCAGTCGCACTTTGGCAGAGGGAGCACGCCTTGACCGGACAGGCGTTTCGGGACGTGCATCCGTGCACAAAAAGAGGAGTGTGAAGGTAAGAACACTCAAGGGAAAGATGGCCCGAATCATGACTACACACAGATGAGGCTTCTGGAATAGAAAACAACAGGGGTCCATGTTAGTAAATTAACTACTAAATTAAATTAACAGTAATATTAGTGAGTGATAGAGATAAATTGAGTAGTAACTATTCGGCTGGTCATGTGATCTCAATATGGCAGCCTCCATGAGGTGACCCACTACATGTAAAATGAAACTGCTTTTATTAAGCTACTGATATGACTTGAGTCTTTGTCTAAACATGTTTTGCAAAAGCAATTTTTAAAGAATTAGCAGAACATTAAACAACTCCGTTAATAAGATCATTTGGGAAATATTAAAAGGTCCTTGCACACCAAGTCCGAAATTTTCGCACGTTAAAAAATAAATACGTCCTCATGTTGTGTCAATCACGTTTACACACTGCCTCCGAAAATTTCATCCGTCATAAAAAAAAAAAAGGGATTGGGTTCGATTTTCGACGTTTTTCGCATCCGTAGCAACTAGCAAGCATTTTGAGGGGCGTTTTGACAATTCAGAGCCACCGATTGACGAATACGAAAAAATGCATATGAAAATGCAGGGCCTAGGCCACATTTCACTTCAATGTCAAAACAAAAATTTTACAAATTATATTTTGTATAAAGACAAATCTATTTGAAAACCATTAGGATTTTTTGCATTATGACAACTAAACTAATAAAAAAATAATAATAATTTTTTTTAAATCTTAAGTTGCATCCCAAATGACGCACTAAACACTTATGCACTTACACACTGCAAATTTATGCTGCCTTCATGTGCAATCAGAATTATCGTAAATACAAGTTTTCTAGTTAAAAATATAACATTACACTCTCTCAAGTCGTATTTATCACTGGGAAGCTTGGGAATAATTTTAACACCCAAATTCATGAGTTTGGCGGGCCACAAACTTTAAACATGGCGGAGGGGAGGACTTTTGCTGCTGTGACTGGAATTATTTATTCGTTTTTTTCTACAACAGCTATCGCCTTGTCTTGTCGTTAAAGCAGTGCATATTTACAATATGAATAACCATTTGAAGCATATTGTATGTTTTATACAAAACGAAAATTTGACGTATTTGACTGAAATTCCAGAATTGTCAGCAAGCTGACTATCTACATAGCATGGTGAATGTTTATATGGTTGTCAATGAATGGGAGCTACATATCATTTTGGCTTCAATACAATTTTCCCAATAAATAGGCAATAATAAACCTGGTGTCCTCCATGATTTCTGTTCTTTCCGACAACAAAGCACTTGAATGCGACAAGCTCATATTCACAACTTCAGAAGTGGGAAGTAGGAAATTTTATGCAACTATGTACTCAACCGTGTAGTGTATGAATTTTATAAGGTTATTTTGTGAATCAACTTCGAGGTCTGATAGCCCCTCCCCCTCTGCTACGTTACTAAAGCTGCGTCAGGTGAATGCGTGAAGCGTCCAACATTCCAACCTTTGCTTTTTCGGTTAATTAAGTGCATCTTCAAGATATTTAAAGTGCACTTTTTCTTTTCTACTCGCACTATTTATACTACAAAACATCATAGAATAACACATAAGTAAGTGAATTGGGACACACCTTTAATATCCCAAATATTATTTCTGATTTCTTTCTTATTTCATTTTGGAGTTAATTATGACTCAGACATGCTCTTTACAGGTTTAGTGAGGTTCACCCAACAGATTTGTTCATGCTGTATTGGGGCATGTTAGATGGACGAAAAGTTTCAGTAGACGTGTGATAACAGTAACCTTGTCTATGTAGGCCTAAGAAGAAACATGATTTTATAAGTATCCAAACAACAAACAGGAATAATAAGCTATTATTTCTCAATCTCTATATGGAGACACATTATCAGAGATAGAAATAGATATCAATGTATATACAAATAGATATCAATGTATATCAAATGCACATAACATTTCAACCTCATCCAGGTAAGTGGGCAGAAATCATGGGCTTAATTCATGAATCAGTCAATAAAACCCACTATAACATAAAGCATGCACTAAGAGAAGAAGAAGAAACACATATTCAATCATATCATAAGGAGCCAAGCAGACGCACCAAAGAGTTAAAAGTCAAATTTCACTCACCTGGCAGCCACACGCAAGTCACGTCAGTCACGGACTGGATGAAAATGAATGAAGGAGAAAGTTGAACATACACTCTGTCCCTCTCCCTCTCCCTCTCTCTCTCTCTCTCTCTCTCACTCTCCCTCTCTCTCTCTCTCTCTCTCTCTCTCTTTCTCTCTCTCTCTCTATCACTTCTACATCCCTCCCACAGATGTCTCCATCTTTATCTCAATGTGTTTCACATCAATGCCTCTCCAGCAGAATTGTGAATTTTTTAACAGTTGTTCGCATTGTAGTATATTTGCACTCAATTTTATACAGTACATACATTCATATGACAATTTACCTTCTAATATGTAACATTAATGTACCGCCCCTGCAGCTTTTGAACCTTTTTTCTGAGTGTATACGTATATACACGTGTCTGATCATTTTTAGTAAATAAAAATTTACTCCATTATTAGTAAATAAACCAGGCATTTGTAATTATTTAACTATAAATTATGCTTGTTATAGAGCATATGCATGTTGCTTTTTATGTCAAGGAGACTCATCTGAACTTCATTCTATTATACTTTCATAATTAAAAAAAAAAAAAAAAATACATTTAACAAAGGGTTTTATGTAACGCATCAAATAAGAAGTTGCTATTATCATTTGACATTTTGTATCGTTTCACAACTTTTTATGGCCAACTTTGTTACACAAAGCCACAGGAAGATCTCAAGTCCTGAATAACTCCATATGTCACAATTCCAAGTAACTAAAAGAAGCTGCATAACCACATAGATGTTTCTTCAGTGAGCTGACCACAAACCTCACTCCCAAAAAAGCAAGACATCCTTCTCTTTAAACCACAGTAAGGATTCTCTTAAATATCTCAAGACTCATTTTCACCTCATCCACACATCGTTCGGTCACTCTATAGATAAACCGGACAGCTACTTGTTTTTATTTGTACATACTTTAAATGTTTACATGTCTGTGAGCTTTATGAGAGAAAAGTTTGTGACAAAATTAGCATGTTCTGTTGATAGTGTATTTCAGTTTTACCTCAGAAGGACTGTTTTAGATTCACCGGCATATTTCTAGCAAATCACATCCATAACTGTGCGCAAGGTGGGCTGCACCTCAGAAACAATTACCGTAACTTCCATGCACAGATTTAGAAGCAAACAAGAGAAATTTTTAAAACACCCACATGGAAAAATGCCCTACCATCAAGAGAAAATATTTAACAATTTCCTTAATTACCTAACCTCTGTTCACATATTCGCTGTCAATTGAAAACTAGCAATTTAGTTGTTTTTGTGCCAAAGTTGGTGTGACTATGTGCTTGAATGCAGGTCCTTCCCACTGGGTAAACCAAGACAGGAAGGGGGGGTACTGTTAGAACAGCGAATCAAAGAGAAATCTTGCCAACTGACTGGAAGAGAGAGAAACAGAGCCAAAAATATACGTCAGCACCTCAAATCAACAAGATTGCTATTTCTACCTATATACATATACATTATATGTGACTCATCATGGGTGGCATACGTGACATACACTGGCAGCCAAAAGTTTGGACACACCCACTCATTCCTTATCATTACTGTTTTTCCACATTTTATAATAATGGTAAAGTCATAAAAACTATAAAATAGCACAAACTGAATAACGTGATGATTTATAGTTTATAATATGTGTGTGTGTGTGTATATATATGTATATATATATTCATAAAGTAGATTATAGCAGTACTCACTCAATCAACTTCACGAGAATTTACAAAATTAAAAGTTACATTGTGGGTTACATAGTCCCAACTGTGATTTTAGTAGCATTGAGATATAGATTCGCTATTATATATAAAACAGATATATAAAAACAGTCTGGTAATTATAAAGTCACAATTACACAGAATATAAAATGACAATTGTGAGATTAAGTAGCAATTTTTTTTTTAACTCTAAAAGTCATCTGGATAAACTATTCAAAAATAATAATAATAAAAAAAAGTGTTTTCTAAAGAAATTTATTTTATTTGAACTAATAAGCAAGTGCTCAGTAAAATAAAAAATATATATTTCAAATAAAACATCCTGGAAAATTTCCACAAAAACATTAAGCAGCACAACTGTTTTCAATACTGATAATAATAAGAAATATTTATTGAGCAGAAAATCATGTGACATTGAAGACTGGAGTAATGATGCTGAAAATTCAGCTTTGCAATCACAGTAATAAATTACATTATAAAATATATGAAGATAGAAACAGTTTAAATTGTATTAATATTTTACAATATTACTGTTTTACTGTATGTCTGATCAACTAAATGCAGCCTTGGTGCGCATAAGAGATGACATTTATTTTATTATTAAAAATCTTACTGACCCCAAATGTTTGTCTGCTATGTACTTTCAAGCATTTAAAGCATAAACCTTTTTGATCAGTAATGTTTATAAGACCATGAGAAACAAATTCAGACAAATGCATCCAAACTTTGACTGTTAGCATACTTTACCTTTAATATAATACAATGCTATTAGAAGCATCATTAGCTGAGAACACAGGTGGCATCTTCAGCATGATGAATGGACCTGTACATATGTCTAATGGACATGGATGGCAAGTCCTCGTTGACTGTGTGTGTGTGTGTGTGAGAGAAGGGAAAGCAGAGGCTCTTAAGAGACGCTGCTGTGGTGGGGCGCTGCCTCAAGCTCTGTAATTACCCACCGAGACCCGGCTCTGCCCTTAGCCACAATTTGCGGTGCCATGAAATAAATACATGCTCTTCAACAATAAACAACTGCCTTTTCAAATTATAGCACCTCCTCCGGTTTACCCCCACTGTTTTCTCTCTCTTCTCATGAGTCGCAAGTTTCATAACGCAGGCCTCGCACGTCCATGAAGGGCACCACTGTCTGAGAAAATACTGCCATGGTGTTCACGAAACGCTGCATAAAGCACTGGAGTTTGTTTTGTAAATGTACTGCCAGACTTCAAAGCAAAGTGGTAAATTACAGTATTGCACAAGTACACAATTTTAGTTGTTTAAAAAAAAAGTTAAGATCATGTCACTACTTTAAAACATCTTCTATTGTTTCTGTTTCCATCCGAAGTTGCGAATTTAAAGTCCCCATGAAATCAAAATTAAAGTTGTTTGGCTTTTAGTATGAATATGTTAGCCTTACTGTTATCTATAAGCTGGTGTGCTCCAAAACAATGACGAAATTCACATTTAGAAGATACAAGAATTCAAAACTTACAGTCTCTCACCTCCACCAATATGGATCAATATATTGATGACATCACTCTGCACTTCAGCTTCTCATCAGATTTTCTGTCCAGTCAAATGTTCTCTAGAATCTAAAGTGTCCCGCCCCCACCATTGTAAATAGATGCTGAAGCTGAGGCTAAAATCGGTCACTTGTTCACACATTTAATATTTTCTACATGGTGAATGGCACATAGTACAGAAAACGTATCGGACCCATTCGAATTTTGCACAGAATTCTATATTGTAAAGCGATATGGAGAAGATTAGGAGGAAACTGCAGCTTTACCGGGCTCAACGGCTCTGGCCGAGCTGTGATATAAACTAAACACTATTGGCCATTTTAAAAAGGGGAGAAGCTGTTCGATGTGTCCCGCCCAGACTTCCTGTTTGAGTGGAAATGATGTCAACACATTGAATAATGCTGCGTACTTCAAGGCACTTCAGTGGGCCTTTAAAGGGATAGTTCACTTAAAAATAAAAATTCTGTCATCATTTACCCACTCTCAAATTGTTATAAACCTGTATAAATGTATGTGTTCTGCTGAACACAAGGGAAGATATTTGGAACAATGTTTGTAACCAAACAGATCTCAGGTCCCATTGACTACCATAGTAGGAAAAAAAATAATACTATGGTAACATGGGTTACAATTTCCAGTAGCCTACTAGGGGAGAACGGGGTAATGTGAGACATTGGGTAATGTGAGACACTCCCTGTATCTAGGCAACGGAACACAATTGTGGTCATATGACCATTATGTTTTCAAGCCCCTCCCATTTCACCTTGGCCATGAAGGAGAGGACCTCATGGTGCTGTAGTAAGCATGTTTTTTTTTCACAAAAAAAATTTTTTGCATGTAAAAGTACATTTTCTTGCTGTCAACTTAATCAACTGTTGTGCCAAAGCAAATTGATTCAGGTAGAAAAACTTATACATGTTGATGAACTACCAACATATAAAACCATGTGATGATGCTAGCTGAAGATATGCCTGAATTAATAAAAGAGATCGTTTTTTTCTAAAATGTGGCGATGGGGTAAAGTGAGACAAATGCTGTGGGGTAAAGTGAGACATGAGGCACAAGTTAAGTTTAGTCTTAAACATATTTTAATGTAATATTACATGACATATGTTTTATTTTTAATGTCATAAACATTGTAGAAAAGCTATCATGCCAAGGCAATACACCAGGAAGACAACCTGGGGCAAAACACCCCTCGAGGAGATGGAGAGTGCAGCCGCTGAGGTCAAGGAAGGAAAGAAGTCTATAAGAGCAGCTGCAAGGGAGAGAAATATTGACAAGTCAAGCCTCCTAAGATTCATAAAGAATGGGGGAAGTAAAATCAGTAGCCTGGGGTGCAGTAGCTGAGGCAAAGAGGTGGAGCACCTTCTCCCTCTCATCTTGTCCGAATTGAGCGTTTGTCCCCTCCTCGACAAAACCCCCGAGGTCCGTTTTAGGACAGAGGTCACTCCGACAGGAGCTCCGCACTCTCCCTGGGAGCCTGCTAGGGAGTAAAGTCAGCATGGGAATCTCGTCCATCTGCAACCTCACGGACACTGTCCGTTTTTGTTTACGGAGAAGGACCTTCCTCCACCACTTTTTCTCCAGGGGTGTCTCAAGCCCCTGGAGTCGCTTCGCCGTTTACCCAGACCGACCATTCGACAAGCATACATTTACCTCGGGATCAACCGAGAAGTCCCGGACAGTGAACCGCGATGCGCAAGCTCCCTACACACGGGTCTCGCTCCACTCGGGCCTGGGCTCGAGACGACACGGCCACTCATAGGGCGCGTGAGGAACCATCCACCGGGGGCAGGGGCAGGAGGCATCTGGATTGAAGCCGTAACCGGGAAGGGTGCTTTCAAAGCGGGGGGAGGCGCAGGGCGAAGTTCGGCTCTTAAGACGTGCCAGGGGGGCCCCAACCAAATGGGTTAGGTCAGGCTGTTTCCCCACCCAGTCTGACCACCACGGTTCTCTGGTCCGTGTTCCTTGTCCGAGCGGAGCATTGTCCCTCCTCCTAAAGACCCAAAGGTCCGTTTTAGGACCGACTTTGCTCCAGACGGAGTTCCAGCAGTGGCAGACAAATCCGAATCTGGCCCAGGACGGACCACCCTCTCTGGGCTGGCCAGGGGAGGTCTGACTGCATTGAGCTTCCAAATGTATCACAATATTTTGTACACAGTTCTTTTTTTTTTTTTAGGAGGAATTTCCTCCAGTGTGCCATTCACCCTTAGCACGCCAAGGGCGTTGCACCTTCACTTGGATGCGCACCGGTGGGTCATCAAAAAAATGTGCTTAATTGACCAATCCCCATGATTCTGTTACTAGTCCGACATTAGTTCTGGAATGTGTGGTTGTCAAGCTAGCTGTCAGGATTCTAACTGTTACAACATGTGTTGTTATGGAAGTTTCAGAGTGGAAAAAGTAAGTGGATCAGTTTACCCCCAGCTGGTTCACTTTACCCCCTTGATTTCTCTGGTCTGTCTCAGTTTACCCCTAAGCTGGGGTAAAGTGAGACACAAGACCACTTTTTAAAAAACAATCAAATTTTCACTGCCCTTCATCCTGAATACATTCTAATAATTTCCATTGCTAGGAAACATCCTGAATTAATGGGAAATGTGTAAATTTGACTGATATATCATTTTAGCTCGCTTAGTGGGGAACAAATGTAAAAAATGTCTCACTTTACCCCACTCTCCCCTACAATAACCTATTTCCTTGTGTGCGTCACCACCATTTAACTATGAGGAATTGCTTCATCAGCCCATTTCACGGCGTGGTTTCTCAGCTGCCACAGAGTTAAATTCGTTAAAGGATTAGTTCACCTCAAAATGAACATTTCCTGATAATTAACCCCAGTGCCATCCAAGATGTTCATGTCTTTCTTTCTTCAGTGGAAAATAAGTTTTTTGAGGAAAACATTTCAGGATGTTCCTCCACACAATGGACTTCAACGGTAACCAAATTGTTGAAGTCCAAATCAATGCAGTTTCAAAGGGCTTTGAAGTGCTTCAAAGGGCTCTGCACGATCCCAGCTGAGGAACAGGGTCTTATCTAGCGAAACGATCGGTCATTTTCTAAATAAAATGAAAATGTATATACTTTTTAACCACAATTGTTCGTCTTGTGCTGGTCTGTGACGCGTCAGGCACTACGTAATCACGTTGGAAAGTTCACGCTGGACGTAGCGGTCTCCTCCATCTAAGGTCTTCATCTGTGTACTCCGGTTCAAAAAGGTAGGGTAGAGCGAAAAACTCCTCCAACTTCAAAATCGTCCGACATCATTGTTTTACCTTATTTGTTAGAGGGCTTTTGTATTAGTCTTCGCATGTTCGCTTTGTAAACAATGGGGCGGTACTTCCGCCTACGTCCAGCGTGACCTTTCCAACGTGATTACATAATGCCGACTTTTTAGCCGACACTCGGCTAAAAAGATCTCAACAATGTCTTCTCTCAAGTTTGACTTAACTCAAGCCTGCAATCAAAATTCTGAAATCTCAATAAGAACCCAAATATTTCTTATTAAATTCATTCAAAACCAATCTGAGATGACACATCCACAAGCCATTTTACTTTCATAATCCAATAATCTATTGTATTTCAGAGAGAAACACATTTAACAAGAAAAACTGTGAGGCAGCCGCAGGACTGTTATCATATTTTGATTTAAGATTATAAAGACAAACTATTTTTTAATTGTGCATGATTCAGGCTGGCAAACCATGTATGATTACACAGGAACATTAAGAGCAAATATGAAAAAAATATAATTGGGTAAATAAGGTAAATTTTGTTTTTATGATGCCTTTAAAACAATGCCAATATATTTATTTTTTATTTTATTTTTTTGAGAAGAGCAACCCATAAAACGAAATAATAAATAAAATGAAAATAAATGGGTATTCATTGAGGACTAGCTTTTTAGCTTTTATAGAGCGGATGTAGGCAGGGCCGCACCCACCATTGAGGTCCTCGAGGTCAGGACCTCGGTAATTTTTCGAAGTGCATATAATGAAGGTTGTGAAATAATTGCCTAATGTTAACTCTACTTTGGTTCTGCTATGATATTGCATATCGCCACGATAACCGACTTCATCTGAGCTGCTTTGGGCCGTTCACATGTTTGCGCTCTCACGTTCATTATTTTTACACAGAATCCGATCCATTCACCAACTTAATGTTTTATTACCTCGTGTAGTATTGAGAAAAATAACATACTGGAACATAAACCTTTTTTTGTTTAGTCGTTTTCTCAATGTAGTCATTTAAAACTAATAATGGTATAATATTAGAAAGAATAATAATGGTAGACCTGTAAAAATAAATTCAATAAAACATAGAGAGCGATAATGTAAAATAGTTGTGACAATCATCACTCCAGTAACTTTTTTTTAGCGTAGGTTTATTTTTTAAGTCAATTTCTTTAGACATAGGCTAGCCTACCTTAAGTGAACATTAAGCCGTAAAACACTTAGAAAACAATTGAATAAAACAAGGATGTAAAAAGTAACACATTATATATATATATATATTTTTTTTTTTTTTAGGACCAACAAATCTTTTAATTAAAACTTGTAAAACATTTAAAACACTTAAAGCGGCAGTTTTGGCAATTTCTCGCTTTTTGCTCGCAGGTTTCTCTATAGAGCTCCCCCTACAGCTTCAGAATAGATATTTGACAACACTGTCGTAAAAACTCATTGGCGACTCTCCCCCCTCCCATCTTCTCCCTTTGGTCATGTGCATTTGTTTTCAAAGAAGCCGGCGAACGCACAGAGCCATGTCCACTGAGGCATGTATGATACACAGAAGGCTAATATATAAATGAATGTGTGCAGTGCCGTAAAGCAATTCCTGACGCGGCCCGTCGGCCCAAAGTTGCGAGGGTGGTTTTTCCGCTCAAAGGCGCTAGGCAGGGGAAGCGAGACGGCCACCATTCAACCTGAAAAAAGTCATATAACCATTCCAATGACTGCGAAGTTAAGGTAAATTAAGCTAAAAAAAACAAAACTGCATAGTTCCCCTTTAAATATGTTTTAATAAAATGTGACAAATTACCTTACATGCGATGAACTCTGCTGCCCTCTTGTGTAAGATTTTTATAGCTACCAAATTGACACATATTTAACACAGACTAAAAAAAGATGGACGACGTCTCTTCCATTGGTGAGAACTGAACATAGACAGTAAAAGAAATGGACACAGCGACCCCATTGGATTCAATGGAGAAAAGTTAAGTCAATTAGAAGCACTCACTTCCTGATGGCTGACCGTACTGCGCAGACTCAAACTGAGCTTGACGACGTAGATGTGACGTGAGCAACCCGTCTGTCTTCTAGTAGCTGTGCCAAGAGAAATCTGAATCATTCCCTTCTGAAACTTGCAGAGACAGAGAGTGTGAGTAGGAGGTGTCCATGAGCTAGGAGCAACTTTTGCTAATGATTCTGATTAATTATTTTGTCATTTTGCCTCCACGTCCCCCCGATTGCCCGCGAGCTTCTCCTCCTGTCTATACGGTAATTTCTCTACTGTGCGACAGAGAGTCGCGTGGTTATGACGCAATCGTCAGCCTATTTTTACAAAAACTTCTTCTACGGGGCCATAACGTAAGATACAAGGTAATGGAGCCTTTTATATATTTTCGTGTTTCTTTAGAAATAAATATTGGACAAATTGAGTCTTTAAATGCCTCAGATGTGAAGTTATTCGCTGTCAAAGTGACGCCAAAATGAATGGGAGTCAATGGCATGCTAACAGAAGGTGATGGTCTGCTAATCAATGGCGGCCCCCGGGGAAACTTCAGTTTCCGGCTGATGGATACCCCCTTGGAACTGAAGCCGCCAGTGTCCCGATATGGGCTGACATCTTGGGACTTGAGTCTGTGCAGTAGCGATCTCAGGACCAGACCTGCGCAGTAGTGAGCAGGAAGTAAAGCCACGAAATCAACGCCCCACCCTCACTCTCGCAGAATGCACTCTCCCTGCACTTTTTAAAGTGGCCTATGTCTGCTCCGTTCCTCCATTCTGCTCCAATTTTGATGTCTGTTGATTGCAGTACGACAAGAGGCTTGTTAAAATGAAATAAATACAATTTCCTCAGTCCTCCGAAGATCACGAAAAAAAGGTCCGTTGGTGCTTCAGTAGCTAAGTTTCCATCCACTTGTCAATCGAATTATCTGAAGTTCGGTAAAAAAACTCATGCGAATAAAGCTGGTGAAAGTGTGTTTCCATCCAACGGCTTTAAAGCGAATAAAAACCTGTGCGTAATGACGTCACATGCTGTTTTGCGATCAAATTGGTATATCGAATTGATTTGAGACATTTTAAGGTGTTTCCATTCATTTTCGCACTGAATCGCACAACATTCAAGCAAACATTTGTGAACAAAGTTTTGCTAGACAAAATGGATTGCGCCATCTACCAACAACTGATCAATATTGCACAATAGTATTATATTGTAATAGTGCTTATGTGCCAGCTGATAGCGACATATCAAGCTATAATAAGAAAACAACGACGCTATCAACACATTGCTATGATGATGCAGATGCACGTAAATGCCCAACGATATTCGGCAAATAACGTTTCCATCCGCGTTTATCGCATAAGCCGTATATCGATCAAGATAAAATCCAATGAGACCGAACGCATTTCATTTGAGTCGATATTCATGAAATTCAATCAAATTTTACTGTTTCCATATGGCATTTTTCATTTGATATCACTTAATTCGGATAAAAACGTGTGGATGGAAACATAGCTAGAGACTACTTCGCTCAGAGAACCTGTCAATCACAGCTGTCAAGCATGACGTTACACCACCATTTTTATAGCATCGCGTAACTAACTAAAAACAAACTTATTTTAAAAACAGACACTTGAACTTACATCAGCGTGATAAAAACTGCAGTAAATGACAGAAACCACCTTTGGAAAAAAGATATTTGAAGTGTAATTTAATTGTTTAGTTGGTCTCACGTCCAGTTGAATAACACAGGGAGGTGGGGCTTATGACCTTTACTAGGACCGTCACCGGGGGGGCGATCGAGACGTTTTGGCTTCACTTTTGAGACACCCCTCGCTGCAGCCTGTAGCACGATGACGTAGCTGGATGATCCAATACGTACTGGATGGGGAAGTTCGGATCATTTTGCCGACTCTCTTGTTCGATCTCGTTCATCAAAATGAACAAATCTTTTTGCGAGTCATTTCGTTCATTTAAGGGGCTTTAAATGTTATACTTTTAACTGGCAAATTCCCCGAACACATCCACCTACGCAATCTTGATCATATTCTGAATTAAGAAATGATTATAATGCAGTCAAAAATAATTTACAGGGAACATAAATAATTACTTTAGCTTCCAAGTCTTTCGTTCATTTGTCACGTGACATGAACATGAATCATGAACATAATTCGCATGCGCTGGTCTTAAGTGACGTGCTCAATATTGTATTGAGATGATGTCCTAACCTGTGTAGTAGTAGTAGCCTACTGATAAATAGTAACAAGTAATTATTGATGAATAAGTAATTATTTACATAAATGTGATGCTTTCCTAGTTTCTCTCTACCTACATGCAAAATAGTTAATTTTACAACATTTTAAATAACATGATTTTAAACCTAAATGTGATGGATTTAATGCGTGTATACAGAACATTTTAAAATAAAGCCATTTTATTTTATTCAGGTCATATTGAGTGAAAGCAAAAATGAGTCAAGTAATTGTCTCTGTAATTTTAATCCTAGAGGTAGGCCTACAATACAATACGGTCTGTAAACAACTTAAAATACATTCAAGGGAAAATGCAAAAATAATAACAGCATCAAGAAAATAAATCTTGTCAGAAAAAAAGTTCTTAATGATATTTTGCCTGGTAAGAGTTCCTTCTTTAAAGGGTTAGTTCACCCAAAAATGAAAATTCTGTCAGTAATTACTCAATTACCCTCATGTTGTTCCAACCCCGTAAGACCTTCGTTCATCTTCGGAACACAAATTAAGATATTTTTTATTAAATCTGAGAGCTGGCTCACTCCTCCATAGGCTTCTAAAGACATTATACAGAAGCGTACAACACAGAAGCGCTGCGCAGTTATACTATGTGAAAAATCTTGAGGCGCACAAAAAGTATTCTCGTCGCTTTATAAACTTAAGATTGAGCCACTGTAGTCACTTGGACTATATTAACGATGTCTTTAATACATTTTCTGGGCCAGCAAGTTATAATGCCTTAGAAGCCTATGGAGGAGTGATCCAGCTCTCAGATTTAATCAAAAATATCTTAATTTGTGTTCCGAAGATGAACGAAGGTCTTACGGGGTTGGAACAACATGAGGGTGAGTAATTACTGACAGAATTTTCATTATTGGGTGAACTAACCCTTTAAGTAATTTATTTTCTTTTGGTGGTACAGCCTGAGACATGCACAAGCCTTCTGCATTTTTGTTTTGCTTTTCCCTCCATTGTACCGAACTCGTACCGAACCGTGATGTCTGAACCGAGGTATGAACCGAACCGTGACTTCTGTGTACCGTTCCACCCCTAACTGAGGTTGTTGCTCCATGCAACTGACATTCAAGTTAACAGATTAAATGCTTTACATGTAATGCTCAATAAATGTCAATTCAGTATAAGAAACACACATTTCCTGGAAAGGTCTGACTTGGGTCACGGAGGCGTCTAACCAACAACTGTATTATCAGAAGACTTTCATAAACAATTCATACATACGGACCACAAACCACTGGCTCTCCAGGCCACAACAGCAGGCTGGTGGTTGGTTAAATATGCTGTAGATCACATAAGTCTTTTTTTTTTTTTTTCTGAGTTGAAACTTGCTTTTAGACACAGTAGAATTTTCCCTGATTCTAATGATTCTCATTTGCAATGTGCTCATACGGAACACCTGTGATCACACAAACCACAGGTCACTTTCAAGTGCTTCTGATGAAAGAAAAGCATTTTGTGATGCTACAGTTATTTTGGATATTTTTAGTCTGACGCTCTAGAGATACTAGATATTTACAGAAATTAAGAGGGTAATATTCAGTCACATCATATCAAGATTTATGTTGGAAATTGGAGCTTATTTTTTTGAGTGTAGCCTACTTAAAATGTATTGTGAATCCTGCGCAAGAACTCCCCCTAGTGTCGACTGATACACTTGATTTTGGAGTTATTATTCAAAGGTGAGAGAGGATATTGTTTTATATACCAGGTTATTTTTTTAATAGCCTATAACCGATTGTGTTTGACTGAAAGAAGAAAGTCATACACACCTAGGATTGCTTGAGGGTGAGTAAATGATGGGATAATTTGGGTGACCTAACCCTTTAATATCAGTGTTTCCAATTAGTCAAAACAACAGCATAAAATATTGCACTTATGCTAAGATGAATGTTTGGTTTTCAATGTTTTCACAGGTGCCGTGAACCAATTTATCTGCCCAGTCACACTGAGCCAAACCAACCAAACCAATGTTCTGAATTAAACATGAACATGGCATTTCTTTTCACATGCAGCAAGCTACAAACTCTCTTATTGAATTGCACCCCCCAAAAAAGAGAAGAAAATCAAGTTTCAATACATTTATTACAATGACTTTTTCCATTGCCGTGCTAAATAGGGGTAAAAAGAAAACATGCTTAGAATATGGAGCAAGAATGTGACTTAAAAGTTGGAACGAAGAGAGAGAAAATGGAGAATGTGATCTTCAACTTAATTATGTGGAGATCAGCAAAACTCTTAAAGATTTCAAGCAAAATGACAAAATTTGAGTGATAAATGTCCTTTAACGCATGACTGAGTTATTAACTGCTCTTTGAGCAGCATAACAATGAGAAATTGTCACTGTCAGACTAATTTATTTGAACACAAGGTATTAAAAAAAAAAAAAAAAAAAAAAAAAAAACTAAAAACAAGAATGAGAACTACAGCTATAATCTTCAATCCCAAATCAACATGTGACAGACACACGTAACTTCGCCATTATTCAGTTTTTCCTCTATTTCACAGCCTAAAATATAAAAAAAAACACCTCCTTTTTGTTCATGGGGGACCTCAGCTTAAATATTAATGCTAAAATAACCCGTCTGATAAGAAAGCAAATGCTTTTAAGGCACTCTGGACTGTCAAGGTACCAAAAGTAATGACGTTTAAAGCCCAATACAGCACTAGTGTGACTATAGTCTGCATAAAAGCCTATGCAGTCTTAACTAAAAACTGAGGAAAAAGTCCTAAATAGTGTAATGCACAAAAGTAGCAGATGTGTTTGTCTGGGGTACACTGGGTAAACATTAGTGTTTCTTTGGTTAAGTGTGTCAGAACAGCACAACGAGGTCGTACGAGTTTTCAAATGCATTGCAATGAGAATATTGCTTGATCAATTCATTATCATACTTATAATAAAATAAACAAAAATGTGCATGCTGTCCTACAATAAAATGTCATGAGGTGGAAGATATGACGAACCGTCTCAAACAGCCAACTTCCTTCTCTTCCACTGAACCAAGAGCGAGAACGTTAAATAAAAGAGGAAGTGATGAGCCGATCAACTTTGAGCTGACGGCATAAAAAAAGTGCCAAAGCCAAGGCAAGAGTTTCTTGTGTCTCAGAGCTCTTGCAGAATATACACAAAAAACCACATGATGTTCTGCTTTATGTGGAGCAGCATGACACAATCTACAACTGAAACCTGCGTTTGTGATCACATGAATGTAAAACCATGTTCATATTTATAGATAAATGTAAATAATATCTATATAACAATGACAGGCCATTAGAAAATACCATGAATCATCAATACTTTTAGCAACACGACTCTACTCATCAAACATCTACTCTTGGGGAGGGGGGACAACATCCACCATAGTAAAGTGCAAGACTGCAAGAAAATCAAAAAGGAGAACTGAAAATAATTTATCATGAGTTTGTGAAAGATTCAAACAATTGCTCTAACCCTTTGCAATACTGATATGCCCTCAGGTCTTGAAATTAGGGCCGTTTGAGAGAAGTAGCCAGGGAAAACATCATTAGTCCGATTAGAAATGACTACAAACATGATGAATGAACAGTTGGGAGTGTGTTTGAGGTGGTGGAATCAAATCAAAACACACACGCAAAATTAAGAAGCTAATTTTCCCTGAATGCCCTTCTCTCTCTCTCTCTCTCTCTCTCTCTCTCTCTCTCTCTCTCTCTATGTAAAAATCCACATATGGCATAGTATTATTCTTTGGTACGATTCTCCCATCCTCATTTTGAGGGTTTGTGACCTCAAATGCAGCGTGACTCAAATGTCAGACCAGATCTACGGCTCTTCTTTGGGGTTGGTGGTGTTGGCACAGGAAGAGAGAAGAGAGCGTACGATATGAGAGGCCGTGTAAACCTCAGCAGACGGTGATGCGGCGCAGCGAATCTCTGGCACTCTGCACCACCCAAACCTCACCTCAAAAGAGACATTTTTCCCATAGTCCCGTCTGCTTTGAAACCCCGTGAGGTTCAAAGCACTCTGGCCTCAAGAGAGCTTTCGTAAGATGCTGATCCACAATACTGGTCCTGACCTACAGATTATCAAAGTGAAGATTAGAGTCCCTACAGTCATGCAGTCAACTCCCAGAGTTCTTAGGGAGAGGAAGAGAGGCTAGTGTGGACTCAAGGTTGCCAGTCTTTGCCTCGATGATAGGGAATGTGCTTGTAGCGACACCTATCTCCAAAATGACAGCCGGTGGTCCTCCAGAAGTAACACTCATCTCCGTTGACAGGACCTCTGCGTCTTGGCCTGGAAGTAGTACAGAGTGGTGTGGACATTTCTTTCAAATCTTCTTGAAGAAGAAAATAACTGCATCAAAATATATTACAACTTTTGAAACTTCATCTCATTGAATGGAAAGTTCACCAAAAAATTAAAATTCAGTCATCATTTACTCACCCTCAAGTTGTTCCAAACCTGTATGAATTTCTTTCTTCTGCTGTACACACACACACACACAAACAATATATTTTGACGAATTTGTGTAACCAAACGGTTATTGGGCCCCATTGACTTCCATAGTATGGAAAGAAAATAAAATGCTATGGAAGTCAATAGGGACAATCAACTGTTTGGATACACATATTTTTCAAAATATCTTCTTTTGTGTTCAGCAGAAGAAATAAACTTGTACAGGTTTGCAACAACATGAGGGTGAGTAAATGAGGAGGGAATTTTCATTTTTGGGTGAACTATCCCTTTAAATAGCATAGAGACTGAATTACCCAGCAGCCCCTGCAGGTTGTTGAATGGCAGGTGTCGGGAGGACTTTCTGAATCCGTCGATCTGGATATCGAACCACTAGCCGGGTATTCTCAATAAAATGTCCCTGTTTTACAAAAGGTTTCGCATTCAAGTATATAAACAATACATAGGGCTCAAAAATGGCTTGATTAAAATACTACTACTACTACTACTACTACTACTACTACTACTACTACTACTACTACTACTACTACTACTACTACTACTACTACTACTACTACTACTACTACTACTACTACTACTACTACTACTACTACTACTACTACTACTACTACTACTACTACTACTACTACTACTACTACTACTACTACTACTACTACTACTACTACATTTTTATAAAATATACAGCTCAAAAAAAGGCTTGTTTACAATTTTATTTACTACAATTATTATTATTTGTTATAGTATTTTAAACAAATTCAGGATCAAAAATGGCTTTACTACAACTACAAACAATATAATACTAACAACAATAAATAATAATGAATTATTATAAGTGTTTCACTCACATTGAGGTTCTCCATTGCACGGGAGGCCATGTTGGCATTCTTAAAGTTAACAAATGCACAGAAACGTTCATGCAGAACTCGAATGCTGTCAATTTCTCCGTAACTGGCAAACATCATCATCAAAAATTAAAACCAAATTCATGGGAAATCATTTTAGAACTAAAATATTGCAAAAGCATCAGATCTCACGATTTGAACAGGTCCCGCAGATGTTTCTCTGTCAGTTCTGTGGTCACGTTGCCTACCCACAGGGAATTACAAGGACTTGTGGAGGCGAGTGAGAGAAAGCAAAAAAGAGAAATATGGAGATAGGATTAGAGGGAAAGAACAACATAAAAAAATATATGAAAATAAACGCTGCAATCAGCTTACCTCGGCTGGAGGAGAGCACAGTCCTGATTTGAAGCTGTAAAATATATAGATTTGTTTATTACAACATGACAAATTAGCTTTAACTGATTTATAAAATAATTGAATTTAACATTTTAGTTGTACTCAAGTTGCACAAAGTTAAGCTTCTTTTGCACTGAAGCCAGACTAATTAATCATTTGTCATGAATAATTAACTTTTG
Organism: Abramis brama; assembly: GCF_963993115.1. Taxonomy (NCBI): domain Eukaryota; kingdom Metazoa; phylum Chordata; class Actinopteri; order Cypriniformes; family Leuciscidae; genus Abramis; species Abramis brama. Next base: position 22,986,632 of record NC_139981.1, read on the forward strand.
GTTTATATCCATCAGGTTTGAAATAAAAAGAGAAAATAAATTAGATAAAGTAGTTTTTATTTGTTAAGATTTTTTTATTATCATTTACTATACACAGTACTATATAAAACATAATATACACTTTTTTATTGTATATTGTTTTTATGTTTTAATGAAATTAATACTTTTATTTAGCAAGGACACATTAAATTGATCAAAAGTAAAGACTTTTATAATATTAAAAAATATTTCCATTTCAAATGAATGTTTTTCTTTTGAACAATTCAAATTTCTTTTCATCAAAGAACCCTGAAAAAAATACATCATGGTTTCCACAAAAAAAAAAAAAAGCAGCACAACTGTTAACATTAATAATAAGAAATGATGTAATGATGTAGTAAATGTAATGATTAAGTAGCTGAAGTAATGATGCTGAAAATTCAACTTTGCCAACATAAATAAATTACCTTTTAAAATATATTAAAACAGAAAACATTATTTTAAATTGTAATATAATAGAAGCGTTTCTACAGTACTGTGTGTGATAAAACGACTTGTACTGTGAATTCTGGTCATTCATGGCCCATTATTTTTAAACTAAATTGGCTTGTAGCAACAGCACCCTCAAGTGGTTCATTTCAATGAAAAATCAGACAGGAAGACGAGGAGCTCTTACCCTTCGCTGCAACAACAGCCTGCACTGTATTGTATTTTTCCAGCAATTGAATACTCTGCTCCTCATCATATCCAAGATCCTAATAAGAAGAAAGGAAAGAAAAAGCCTGAAATGATATTCGTTTCTTTTGCATTATTCCTGGATTGCATTATTTTAGCTTCCAAAGAAGTATTTTTAAAGCTAACCCTGTTCTAAACGGAAGATCAAAGGAATAATTCCCTCAAAAATTAGAATGATTTACTCATCCTGTTGTTATTCAAAACCTGTTTGACTAATTTTCTTCCATGGAACAAAAGTTGTTTTTATTCCAACCAAAGTTATGCAGCTCTAAAGTAACATTTGGATGAGTCATACTGAAATGCTAAATTTTTCCATTGGTGTTCCACATAAAATAAGAAAAAACGAAAGTAAGTAAATGATTTAGGACTAATTATCTTGCGCTTTTATGTGCTTTCTCACGACAATGATCTACAACTGTGTGCATTCAAAATACACATTTTTTCAATAAGTTTGGTAGTGTGTTTCATGGGAATCGATCCAAAAACCTTACTAATAGCTCAATGGTATACCAATTGAGATACAATAAGAGATCCAGTCCTTACCGTAAGTTGTTGCACTTTAGAGTACAAGAGGTCATTGACGGCTTCTTCACAATCTCGATCTAGTTTTAGCACCTGTTCCATGGCTTTCTCAGCTTCACTGTACCTCTATTACAAACAAACCCACATGCAAAGTTATTGACTCATCTAAATGCAGATTCACTCCAAATGGAGAAAAAATAAATATGCCAATGGGTCGCACCTTAAGCCCCATAAGTGCACTTCCCCTACGGTAATAGCCTTTGGGCCAATCAGGAGCCATGTGAATGGACTTCTCGGCATCTGCGAGGGCCAGAGGGTACTGCTCCAGACAACAGTAGCAGTAGGAGCGATTCCCAAAAAACCTGTTATCAAAATATCAGAGTGAATTCATGAAAACAACAAAAATGGAAATACATGCGATATGGTTTCAATCAAATCAAAGACTCACCTGTAGTCTTTCGGGTCACATTTGATGGCCTCTGTAAACAGACTAACAGCTTGTGTGTACTGGCCCTCCTGAACAAATCGAATCCCTTTTTCTGGAGAGAAAAGAAAGACCGACTTATATGGAGGAGACTGCATTAGTAAAGAATAAAAGCACAAATGTTTAAAAATGATTATTGTGAAACTCGAGAGTGAATACACAGTTCACCTAAAAACTAAAATTAGGTCATTAACTCAACCTCATGTCAGTCCAAACCTGTACTGACTGTAACTGACTTTCTTCCATGGAACACAGTGTGAATGTGGACTAGGGCTGTCAAGGTCCAAAGTAAGGAGCCCCTAATGGGACATGGTGAAGGGGGGGGGAAATGAGATGGAAAACATATTTCAATGCTTTTGTGCTGTCGCGCAAATGTTTTACGTTTCCCAGAGAAACATTGAATTTTTGCGAGGAAACCCAAAGTTTCTCAGGCGAACGCAAAGGTTTTGCGTGGAAACACAAAGTTTCTCGGGAGAACGCGAAGGTTTTGCAAGAACACCCAAAGTTTCTCAGGAGAACACAAAGGTTTTGCGTGGAAACACAAAGTTTCTCGGGAGAACGCAAAGGTTTTGCGAGGAAACCCAAAGTTCCTCGGGAGAAGGCAAAGGTTTTGCGAGGAAACCCAAAGTTCCTCAGGAGAACGCAAAGGGTTTGCGAGGAAACCCAAAGTTTCTCGGGAGAACGCCAAGGTTTTGCGTGGAAACACAAAGTTTCTCGGGAGAACGCAAAGGTTTTGCGAGGAAACCCAAAGTTCCTCAGGAGAACGCAAAGGGTTTGCGAGGAAACCCAAAGTTTCTCAGGAGAACACAAAGGTTTTGCGTGGAAACACAAAGTTTCTCGGGAGAACGCAAAGGTTTTGCGAGGAAACCCAAAGTTCCTCGGGAGAAGGCAAAGGTTTTGCGAGGAAACCCAAAGTTCCTCAGGAGAACGCCAAGGTTTTGCGAGGAAACCCAAAGTTCCTCGGGAGAACGCAAAGGGTTTGCGAGGAAACCCAAAGTTTCTCGGGAGAACGCAAAGGTTTTGCGAGGAAACCCAAAGTTCCTCGGGAGAACGCAAAGGGTTTGCGAGGAAACCCAAAGTTCCTCAGGAGAACGCAAAGGGTTTGCGAGGAAACCCAAAGTTCCTCGGGAGAACGCAAAGGTTTTGCGAGGAAACCCAAAGTTTCTCGGGAGAACGCAAAGGTTTTGCGAGGAAACCCAAAGTTCCTCGGGAGAACGCAAAGGGTTTGCGAGGAAACCCAAAGTTCCTCGGGAGAACGCAAAGGTTTTGCGAGGAAACCCAAAGTTCCTCGGGAGAACGCAAAGGGTTTGCGAGGAAACCCAAAGTTTCTCGGGAGAACGCCAAGGTTTTGCAAGGAAACCCAAAGTTTCTCGCGAGAACGCAAAGGTCTTCTGAAGCCAGTTGATGAAATTTAATTCGTTTTCCAAAGAGTGTCCAGGACTTTTTCAAAGTTTCACTTTCTATGCTCCATGGAAGAAAGAAACCATAGAAGTTTGAAACAACATAACAGTAAGCAAATAATGACAATTTTAATTTTGGGCTGAACTACAAAAAAAACAACAAAAAAAAACACATACTGGACATACCTCCTTTCTCTGATCTGACAAGTAATGTGTTTTTTTGTGTGTGGGAAAGAAAATTACACACCTACTAGTAAGGCACTTCTTTTAGTTTTAGCATCTGATAAGCCAATGACCTGTTAAAAAAAAGTTCAATATATTAATTGTTGGTTAATGATATATTACAATAATATACAAGGATAATACATTAATTACGGGTTATTTTCAACAATGTCCGTGCATCACATAGGCATGCTACCGATTACCACTGAAATAACTGACTTATTTATTTTGTTAAAGCAAAAAGGAAACACATTTAAATCTGCATGAAAGACATTCAAATATGTAAATACCAAAAGTATGAACAAACAGTGCTGTGTGACAAAATCAGGAAGAATGTGACATAACCCAAAAGCATTGGCTGCATCTCAATTCTAATAGTCTACTGTGTAAGGGATAATGTAGAGCGAGGCGGTTGTTATAGCGAATACAACCCCGACAGGCTGATCAGGATCTTGAATCAGCCTGAAGGGGTTGTATTCGCTATAACAACTGCCTTGCTCTACATTATCCCGGTTATTACATGGCTACCTACCAAATAAATCAATAATTTGACACAAAATATTGATTTAAAAAGGAGTTTATTGATTTAAAAACGATTGTATTGCTTCCACTAAAGACAATAATCCGTTCCGTCTCTACGGTTAGAATCCTGCGTCCATAGCAACGCTCTGTTTTTCATGGCAACGGTGTGTTATACTTAGCAGCGGTCTGTTATCAAGAAATAACAGACCGCATTCTACATTAGAATTCAACCAAGCCATGTAATAAATAATTATAACGGATTATAATTACCACATGCCAAATCATAATTTACTACCGTAGTACAATGTTTTTGAAATACATTTCTTATGTTCTTCAAGGCTGCATTTATTTGATCCAAAATACAGTAACATTGTGCAGTAATGTGAAATATTTGAAAACTTTGTTAAAAAAAAATCTCTCGAAACTTAGTTATAACACTTGCCAACAATGTTCAAAATGTATGCATATTACAAATGGTTCATAAGTCATGTTTGTGGCAAATAAAGTTTAAGTATCATAGTTAAAGTTGACAAAAGGAAGACTAAGTGTTTCGTGTAAACAGAATTATGAATGAATGTACCATTGTTTGTCACACTGTCTTTCTTATTGGCTATTCTTGGGACATTCCTGTCTGGGACAATAGTCATCACTGCATCATCTTTTATTTTCAGTCTCTAAAAAGCCTGTGTCGAACTATGTCTTGTTTATAAACGAATCCACAGTAAAATGAAGTGAACACGAACCGTGTCTTACTGGATTTGACTGGAACTTTGTTAAAAATAAAGTTCATACACATTTCCTTAAATGTTAAGGATCACAAGGAAGGCAATGCAAAGACTGTTTTTTCCACAACTTGGCACTTCAAAATGTCTTGTAATCCTCAGAGGAATCACTTTAGTTTTATTGATGCAGCAATCCTGTGTTTGCGTCTGTTTTGTATTTACTACTACATGACGTGCAAATCGGTGGGCGGGGCTAAAGAGGCAATGACGTAGAAGTAGGCATTGAGCTTCTGCAGAGCAGGTCTTTCGTCGCACTATGATGTAATGTATGGAAGCTTATGGGTAGCAATATTCAATTTGAAATGTAATATGCAAAATACAATGCAATATGTAAAATGGCAATGCATTTCTGTATTTAAATTTTAATTTTCCCATACATTTGTGCAACGTTTGGTGCAAAATGAAAATGTTATTATATAATTTACATTTGCCATTTTATACACTAGTTTTAATATGTAAATTGAATACATATTTTAATGCTTTATAAGTTGCAAAATTAAAATTAAAATGTATTACAGAAATGATTAGATATGTTTAACATGTTCAAGCAAAAACTGTAGCAAAATTGTAATTTAAATGTAATTTTTTCTTAATTGCATTTACACTCACATTTAAGACACTTGCGATTGCATTTCCATTAAGTGTCCCGCAATGAATGTAGCAAAATTCAATGTGCAATTTGAAAATGCATTCTGAGCAGATCACGTGCCCGTCCCGCCCTGTCAGGTCTGGGAGAATGTTCTGCCTTATCAAGCGTCGACACCCATGTCAACATTCTGCTGCGCTGCTGTTTGTCTGATGCTGGATAGCTACCGAAAAATGTGACCGCTCTTTATTTATTTATAACTGACTAATGTTCAATAAAGTGACGAATGTGATGTGTGACCATCTCTGTTTATGCAGCTGTATAATCATAAAATATGAGGCAGACATGCGAGTCCCTTTCCATTTTATAAAGCACATTGATAAGGTATTAATACATATGTACATGGTCACGGAATCTGACGGGTCAAATTTTTTGGCCTTTTTTGGGTGAATGTGGAGCAGGTCGATGGCTGGTGACGTCATCGTCTATAATTCAGTGTCTAATAGTTTAAACAACGAAGCAGCACACGGCACAAACGATCGCACAAACAAACGAGACTATTTTGGGTGAATGTGGAGCAGGTAGGGGGGCTGAGTGACCTCAGAATGACCAATACATATTATTTAAATATTTAAGAAACCGAAGCAGCACAAAATAAACGTTTATCGGCGCAAATTAGCACAAACATATGAGACTATTTTGGGTGAATGTGGAGCAGGTCGGGGGGCTGGTGACGTCATCGTCTATAATTCGGTCTAATATTTCAAAAACTGAAGCAGCATAAACAAACCGAACGAGACTATTTTATTTGGAGCATGTGGCGGGCTGGGTGACAGAATGACCTATAAATATTATTTTACTATCTAAAAAACAGAAGCAGCACACACAAACAAAAATTACAGCACAAACGAAGTAAAGACGATTGAGCAACTATTTTGCCGACGTTTTGCATTGGGTTGGGGGTGGGGCCAACTTCACGCAGTGACTGACAGGGCGGGACGGGCACGTGATCGGCTCAGAATACATTTTCAAATTGCACATTGAATTTTGCTACATTCATTGCGGGACACTTAATGGAAATGCAATCGCAAGTGTCTTAACTGAGTGTAAATGCAATTAAGAAAAAATAACATTTAAATTACAATTTTGCTACAGTGTTTGCTTGAACATGTTAAACATATCTAATCATTTCTGTAATACATTTTAATTTTGCAACTTATAAAGCATTAAAATATGTATTCAATTTACATATTAAAACTAGTGTATGAAATGGCAAATGTAAATTTTATAATTGAATTTTCATTTTGCACCAAACGTTGCACAAATGTATTGGAAAATTTAAATTTAAATACAGAAATGCATTGCCATTTTACATATTGCATTGTCATTTTGCATATTAAATTTCAAATTGAAATTTGCTACCTATAAGCTTCCATAGTAATGTGACAAAATCCAAAACAATTACTTTTGGAAGCTTGGTTTTAAGCTGTTTTTGGACTAACAAGGAAGTTTTGAGTTCTGAAATCTACAGGATATTTGTATAGTACAATGACCTCTTTTATGTCAAAAGATCAAGGAATACTTGATTTCTCAATTCATGACCCCTTTAAAATATCATATTTTAATGTTATTTTAAAATTTATTCCATTGATGCCAATGCTGAATTTTCAGCATCATTACTCCAGTCTTCAATGTCAATTGATGCTTCAGAAATCATTCTAATATGATGATTTGCTGCTCAAGAAACATTTCGTATTATTATCATCAGTGTTGAAAACAGTTGTGTTGATTAATGTTTATGTGGAAACCATGATACTTTTTTTTTTTTTTTTTTTTGATTCTTTTATGAGAATAAAGTTTAACAGCATTTATTTGAGATAGAAATCTTTAGTAACATAAGTGTCTCTCTTTTGATCAATTTAATGCAAACTTGATGAATAAAAGTATTTTTCATTTCTCCAAAATGTTCCTGTTCCCAAATGTTTGAACGAGTGTGCACTAAACTTAACTAAGAAAAAAACAAACAAATCAAATGTAAAGAAACAACATTTACAGAAACATGTAAATAATATTTTGTATTATTTAACAAAATATTTCACAACAACCACAAAAAAGACAGTACTGTACCTACCTGTACCTAATGTAAAGGAACTAGGCATGTGCTACACTTTTTTTATTTTTTTATTACTGTTTTAAGTCTATTTTAATGTTGATATGTTATAAGAGCACAACGCAGCTGAAAGAAATGAGACACTGCAATAAATCAAACTGATGCCGGGTAGAGACACTGCACGATTTTAGCCTCCATTTTAGCAACAGTTTTGTGGAAAAAAACAAATGACCAAAATCGGGAGGCAACCGGGGCTTGTTCATGTGAGTGACAATTGCGTAGTGTATGATCAAAGAAAATATTTGAAATATCTGAAATATTTAGCGTGCTAAATATCTGGACCCGTCTCTGCGACTCAGTCATGAAGCGTGAAATGTGTTTTGATTGGAAATTAAATCTGTGATGACCTACAGCCAATGACAGAGCAAGATACAGGGCAAAAGAAAGTTCACAGGGAGGAGTCATAGACCTGCAACAGAACATTACAAGCATGGATTCTGCAAGCAACCATTCTCTCATTTGTATTCTTCTTTTTTTTCATCATTTCAACGAGAAGAAATCCAGTCTCGCACAAGAACCCATCCCACACGTGATTTAATGCTATTTCCTGTATCAATTCTCGTTTGTGTGTGGTTATGAAACGTAGTTTGTAGACCAGACAGAGTTGTCTGCGATTCTTCCTATTGAAATGCTGTTTATTATGTGACCCCGTCGCCGATCCGTGTTGTAATGTGCACACAGCAGAAACTAAACAGACAGTAGACTGTATTGTAGCTTGTGAAAATCGAGCAGTGTACATCCAGCATAATATGAACTGGGCTTGCTGGGTAGATGCATAGTATGGTGAAACATGCAATCTGTCACAACAGTGGCAGCTCCACCAGCTGAAAGAACAAAAGCTGTCATATAAGTCGAACAGTGACAGCACCTTACAGATTTTTAAACTACTTTAATACCCAATAATTCCAACGCCCAGGTTCAGCGGGCTCCACCTTTACAACACAAGAGTATGTTCAGCCCCACAGATGGCTACAAACCACAGGACACTGAATAAACACTTAAACTCACTTCTCCAGTCCTGCTCTCATTTTCCTTGTTCTCTTTCGACTTGTGAGCTCCTTTACTTTTAGCTTTGGGTCGAATGTGATTGACAGCATTGGCAACAAAAGCACTGTTCACATCCCATCCTGGGTCCTGAACATGAGGAAACAGTGTCAAAGTCAGCAATTTAAACAATATAACATTCAAACAGCAAACTCTGGAAATCCATCAGCTATGGCAGTATGGTTGTCTCCATGTTCATACCTCCTCACTAGAACGGGCCGTCGGCTGCCGGTTGCTTTTGTTCCCTGAAGCCAGTGGAGGTCCAGAAAGACTTTTACTTGGAGGAGCGACTGGCTTCTCTTCCACCTTTGAAAGGCCAATATCTTCCACCTCCTCTGGCTCAGACTCCTCAGACTCGTCGAGCTCAGAATCGGCTCCAGCATTCTCATCCTCCTCCTGAAAGAAAATAAATATCACATCACATTTTTAAAAGTGTGTGTTGATAGAGAGTATACAGTACATAAAATGTACAGTATATTAAAGTTACAAAAATGACAGAATAGACAAAGTGCCTCTGTTATAGAACTAGTAAGCTGCATTTAAAGGCATCAGTGTCACGCAATGTCTGGCCTTCTAAAATATACTGTTTCAGCCAACGGCTAAAGTTCAATACAATTTGCATGCATTTTAAATAGTTTGGGGTCAATAAAATTTAAGAATCTTGGGGAAAAAAAAGTATCAGTTTCCACTTAAATGTTAAGCAGCACAACATTGATGATAAGAAATTCATCTTGAGGACCAAATCAGCATATTAGAAAGATTTCTGAAGGACCATGTGACACTGAAAATTCAGCTTTATCATCACAGGAATAAATTACATTGTAAAATCTTAAAATAGAAAAGAGCCATTTTAAATGGTAATACTATTTTACTGTATTTTTGATGCAGACTTGGTGAGAATCAGACATTAAAAAAAAAAAAAAAACGTCTGTTTATAAGGAAATTGCTGTCTCACCCCCACTTAATTCTGATTGGTCCATTGTTTTAAAGGGGTGGTATAATGCCCTTTTCACAAGATGTAAAATAAGTCTCTGATGTCCCCAGAGTGTGTATGTGAAGTTTTAGCTCAAAATACCCCACAGATATCTTTATATAGCATGTTAAAGTTGTCACTTTTTGAGGGTGACCAAAAACGCTCTGTTTTTGTGTCGCTTTAAATGCAAATGAGCTGCTGCTCCCGGCACAGAGGGCGGAGCTTCAACAGCTTGTGTCCTTTGCAGCTTCAATTACCTCACACAGACATGCACTGAAAATTTCAAAAACTTTTAGCCTTTTATGTTCAAACTGGAGTCAGACAAAGATGGAGAGACTAAAGAAGAAGTGACAACATGTAGACAACATTTCTGAATGGTAAGTTGATGAATTTATGTAGCTTATGTGTAGTTGTCTTCAAGTCATTGATTAGCATATTCTGTCTTGATAATCTATAAATCGTGTTCCAGGGGTGGGGTTTATGTAAATTTTAGGGTTTGTGATGTCACTAACCCGGGAGGAATGTCGTGTAGTCCCTACCAGCAGTTTGTTGTAGGTCTTATAAAACTACTTCTTTAAAAGAAAATATCTCCCTTTGTTTTGAACTGTGAGTGTTGTAACTTTCAACATACTTTTTTTAAATACTCAAACGTGGTTGAAAGAGAGGAAAAGATGAGATGCACTGATCTGCAGAAATGTATTAAAAAACGGTGCAGAAGGAACACATCCTGTGTCAAAGCCTTCTCACACCATCCTAACCATTAAACTAGTTTCAATTCACCTGTTCAGCACTTTCATCCTTTTTAACCCGTTCTAGCTTCTTCCGCTGCCGTTGACGCTAAAAAAAAGAAAAGAAAAGAAATCTGTTTTTTTTTTGGGCCAGCAACACAATGCATGCAATAAAATCCATCTTATTAATGACTCTGTTCACAATAAGAACAAAATTTAAAAAACAATGCATAATAAATCTGCCCTGACAGTAAACTCTGTGTTAAAGGTGATTCATTCTTATGCTTAGTGTGGCAAAGTTTATCTCCTCTCACCTTCCTCTTGGCTTTGCGCCTCTCTGCTTTCCGTCTGGCCTTCTCTTCCTCACTAAGACCCTCCTCGCCATTTAAGACATCCTGTAGAACATACACAAACCCAAATGAGACAGAGTATCAGGAACAAACAAACACGCAGGTACTTTATTTGCTTCAGAAAAGAAAAACTGAGCAAAATAGCAGCAAACAGAGGTCCGTTTCAGAGTACTGCATGCCCTTAAAAAAAGGAATTTTACCCTATTTCAGAAAGACTTCTTTAGTTGTAGGCGCTAAAACAAGGTTGAAAATGTTGCAAAACCACTGTGGAGGACTTTGGCCTCTATAAATCCATATGCTGATTGACAAAGCACAAATGTTTGAAGCCAGTGGTGCACTCACTATGAGTGGTTAACCAAATAAAATGTAATTCAAAGCTTTAATTCTTAAAGATGACCGCAGTGTAACAGTTTTGTGTGAGCAGACAAGTCTTACAATGTCTGATATTATACAGCCTGTAGAAGAATGCACACTATCATGGACCATTTGAAAGTTTCAGCAATGAATGTGAAGCATTCACTAAAATAACACTGTTTCTTGGAACAAAAGAGCCTCAAAACAACTGCAAAGAATATGCTGGGAGTAACTCTGTTTGGAGCACACCGACCCGACCTTGACCAAAAATGATTTGTTGAGACATGACTAAAAGATAAAGTTCATTCACTTATTTTTTATTTTTTTTGAAAGAAGTCTCTTATGCACATAAAGGCTATATTTGATCAAAAATACAATCAAAACAGTAATATTGTTTTTAAATATTATTACAATCTAAAATAACTTTTCTAGTTTCATATATTTTACAATTTAATTTGTTCCTGTGATGTCAAAGCTGAATTCTCAGCATCATTACACCAGTCTTCAGTGTCACATGATCCTTCAGAAATCATTCTAATATGCTGATTTGCTGCTCAAGAAGCATCTTTATTATTATCAATGCTGATATATCTATCTATCTATCTATCTGTCTATCTATCTATCTATCTATCTATCTATCTATCTATCTATCTATCTATCTATCTATCGCTGGTCAGAATTATTTGCCCCCTTGGTAAATATGATCAAAGATGGCTGTAAAAAAAATAAATTTGCATTGTTTATCCTTTTGATATTTTATTTAAACTAAATGTAAAAATCTAACCTTTTATTGAAGTAACAGAATTGAAAGTGGAAAGTGGAAATAAAAAAATAAAAAATTCACATTATGAAATAAATGTTTTTCTCCAAAACACATTGGGAACAACACAGTATCGTTGTTTCTGTTACATAAATTAAAATTATCACATAAGTACTGGAATATTAAAATGTTATAGTTCGGATATAAACACTCATCTCTACGGTACTGGTCAAAATAGAGAAAAAAAATCACCTTATGAAAGCAAACATTTTATTGTTACATCACTAGGTGGTGACAGGTGACTACTAAAAAAATGTATACGTGTCATTGAATCATTCACTCATGAGTTTTTTTTTTTTTTTTAATGCTGTTCATCCAGTAATGAAGCAAGTGAAATGTCATCGAATCATTCATTCAAACTGATTTTTTTAAAAATAATTCATTCAAATGTAATGTTTGAATATACTGTGTATATATTATATCTATATATATAAAAAACACACACATACTTAAAATTTTCATATAGCCTACACCAGGGGTCGGCAAGTAACTTTGGCCGCGGGCCAATATTTTTTTTAGCCAGTAGATGGCGGGCCAGCTACACAGAGTAGGCCTATGGATACAAATACTCTTATATACTGTAGGCCTATAATCGCGGAATATGATGGGTCCGTCACCGTCGGTGGATCATTCGTTCAATCGTTTTTTTTCTAATTAAAACCAAAAATAGACCCTTTTACAGCCCACGTGATCAAATAGTTGCGCGCGCATTTTGGCAACGGAAGTGGTGTTTTTCCCCACTGGCTCTAACGTGTTGGCACCTCCGAAAGTTTATCAAAACGGTTTCCCAGCATCAAAATGTCTGGTTGTTGCGTTTACGGTTGCACTAATCGATATTCCACCAAGGGGCTTACGTTTTATAGGATTCCGACAGGATCACGGCCGTTTCAGAATAGTGGCTGCAGGCGATTAAACGTGTTGATTCGAGCGAGGACATAATAAAAAATGCTCGCATCTGTTGTTTAATCCGCTCATACTTCCGTTGCCAATATGCGCGCGCATACGTCATCATTGTGTACAAACAGTAAAAGGGTCTATAAAAAGATGAAAAACGACTTGTTTTTCCATTATTTATTTCCTGAACTAAAATGAAAAAAAAACGAATAACGACGGGTTTTCTGATTTTCTGATTGTGCTCAGATCAAAAATAGAAAAAATTTATTACTGGATTAGACAAATTTTGATTTTGAATTTAACACCTTAGGCATGATATATCAAGGAAATAATTTTAAACAGATCAAGTACTATTGTGGTAACAGATTACAGCCATTTTAATAAAGGTGTGAATAGCAATCATGCCTCATTCGCTTACAGTCCGACTTTTGAACTTTATTCCTTTTTTTATTATTATTATTTATTCGGGACACACACATACACACCTAAAGGTTTAAGAAGGTCTGCGCGGGACTGTTTTTTTCCGTCCCGCTCCCACAAGGTTCTATTCAGCAACCGCTTAAAATACACTCTGTGTTCACCCGCTTTATTTCCCGACCTGAGGGGTCCGCAAAATTTAGATCTCGTTTCCATAATCTCACATTCAAATGTCTCTAACGGAAAGAAGGAGATTAAGTAGCCTATAATAATTATAAATGCTATACAAAAATTGGGTTCATGTCAATATAAATATTAGGCTATTTTAACATTGTACTGTCAGAATAAATAAGCCTATCACTCAAAAAGAGAGAAAAAAATGCCACAGGAAAAATTTATGAAATATAAATAATATAAATAACATAAATTGAATAGGACAAAGCCTATCACTCAAATTTCAAAGCAACATAAACGAAAATCATATTGCCCTACTGACAAATGAAGTAGGCTATTTTCTGCCGAACTATTTCAAACATCCTTGCAAAAAAAGAATGTTGTTGACTGACAATGGTTTTAGTACCAAACAGCTCCTCAGAGGTGTACAGGTGGTCAGAATTAAGTGCGGATACGCTGTCAAAAGATGTCGGGAGTGGGCTATTGTCAGTCAGACCGCCCGCTCAGTCCAAAGTACACCAGAGTTCTGACCGCTACCGTCTTTTGACGCGCGAATGCACACAAAGTGGTCGAGCGTATAACAAGACGCGGCAGGCGCGAATTTGACGCGCTATTCGCGTCCGGTGTGAACACACAGTTATACTTTAAAATGTAATCCCGCGCCGCATGATTCCCTATGTGCGTTTCACACAGTATGCGGCGGTGAAATCGCCGCGCGACTACGGCTTTTCTCAAGTATTGGAAGAGTTTTGTGCAGCATTTAGGACTTCCAAAATAATACGGCGGGCCAGAAAATATTGCTGGCGGGCCAGTTTTGGCCCGTGGGCCGCCAGTTGTCGTTCCCTGGCCTACACTTTTAAGGCCACTATACATGTCGCTATGCAGGAATCGATCAGGTAGGCTATAGTTAAAAAGATAGCTAGATAGTAAAAGACCTGAATTAAGTTAATTAAATTTCAGACTTAAAACTAATGGTCAGAAAACATATGAAAGCAGTTCATTCAAAAACAACAGGGAAACATGCAGGTCTTTTGACCTCTCATTCTCATTAATGTAACAATTCAGGAAAAAAGCCCAGTATCCTTGTACCTGTGAGAGCATGTGGTCATTCTGAGCACCTGTGTCCATCTCCTCTGGCCTTTCATCACTGGAGCCTGTGGAAAGATCCAGAGAAAACAATCCATAAGTCCAAAGTCCCAAATCAAGCAAAGAGAATCACTATAGCCTTAGCCAACATCACACTTTTTGAGAATTAAAACGTTCAATAATGCAGAAAAGAGAATCAACACAAGCCACTTGTTTTGTATCAGGTTGTCAAATCCCAACATTTAGGCCTACCATTTCCTAGTTCTTTATTCACTCCAAATGCTCACGACACACTCACAATAAGAAAATACCATTCATTTGTGACTATGAAATCCCATGAAACAAACCCATGAAAACTTTCCTCACAAATAAAGTCTTGGTTTTTACTTCTCTAATTGCATTAGCCACTAAGGCCTATGTATATAGGCTATATTTTTAACCTTGACTGCAGATGGTTTTGTTTAATTAGCATTTGCAGGGTCAAGCTGTGCAAAGATTTTAATTTCACATCATGTCTGCCACAGAAAAGCCAACTAAACCAGTGGGAAAAGAGTTATCAGCAAAAAGAAAAACACACTCCCTCAACAAACATGGGCCCTGCAGGATTGCAATTCATTTGTCAGCTATCTTAAAAGTTTCCTTGCTGCAACGGTAAAATTAGACCTTGCAGACATTTCTCTAAGCTACACGGCCTCACATAAACTACACAGCTCAAAACATTCCACAAGAAAGCCATTTAAACAACGGCCCAGTAAAACAATACTTTCTCTGAAGATTGTCCAATGACAGATATTTGGATTTTGCCATTAGCTAATCTAAGCAAATGGTTTTCAGACCAGTTTTTAGGTTTTGTTTTCCTTTTTGGGATTCATGATAGCTCAGTGATAGTTTTATCCTTGATTCAGCCCAGGGTTTTGATGATCATAACACGCAACCATCTGCACAAGGGCAATTCCACGCAAAACTGTCACATCCATAACGCCAACACAATGCCATTGTATTTAGTTGGCGTTATGGATGTGACATTTTTGCGCGGAATTGCCCACAATGTCCGAAAACCTACATAAACAACACAAAATGACCAAGTCCAATTTTTTTTTTTTTTTTTTTTTGCATTTCTTAGCCAAACAATAACATTCCTGTTTCAGAAAGAGACAGAATGTTGCAAGCTTGTTAACCGATTCCTTTCGTACAGAGAAATTAATGATACATTATGTGCTCAAAAAACACGTTTTCCGTGTCTTCAACCACTCCTATTAGCCATTACAACACTCTTAATATCCCACATAAGTGTTCTCATACAGCAAAGAGATGCACACAGTTTGCCTTCAGTTATAAATCACAGCCAAAGTAGCACCACAAATCTCAGGCAAATGCAAATGAAGCAGGCCGTGACCTGAGACGAGTCCTGCGGTTGCAGAGAAGTGATGCATCGACCAGCAAACTTCCCTTTAGTGACACATCTCACACTTCGATGGCCTCGTGACAATGGCGGTCAAAAAACTGATTTACCTAGGTAAGATACAGAAACCGCAGGCGGCCCCTGGCTAGTCACGTCTTCCTTGGATCATGCAAACTGTCCCATGCAAAAGATCACCACTGATACAGTTTTCACTGCCACCAGTCAGAATGCTGAATCCATTTGATTAAAACAGCAGTGGAAAATCTTGATTCACACTACAAAATTTGTACAAATAGGTGGCCTAAATACTTGCATGCAGAAAAGGACTGTAAGGATGTGTCACAATGTTAACAAAGATGTTTATTTAAGCTACTTGGTAGATACCCTGCCAACCTTCCACATCTCCGATCATTTTACTGTGAATGCAACTTACAGCAACAGCCCTGGTGGGAAAAAAACTACGTACACTTCAGCATTTAATGACGGATCATGCTCTTAAGCATATTTACATTTCTACCACCAACTTTGAGTAGACCAATATTAGGCAACACAAACTAACAGTACTTCATGTAATGACAATGCACACCCACCCACCCACACACACACACACACACAAACACACACAAAAACCTGAAAAAAGGTTCCAATTAAAAGCTAAAGGGGCTTTACAGCCTGATGTCATTGGGGAACCTTTTCAAGTTCCCTAAAGAATTTTCATTCTCTAGCTTTTTATAAAACCATCCATGTATTCGTTCTTTAAAGAGCCCAGACACCAAAACTCTGGTCTGAAGAATCCAGTTTAAAGGGTTAGTTCACCCAAAAATGAAAATTCTGTCATTATGACTCACGCTCATGTCATCCCAAACCCGCAAGAATTTCGCTCGTCTTCGGAACACAAATGAAGATCTTTTTAAAGAACTGAGAGCTTTCTGTCCATCCACTGACAGCTACGCAACTGACACTTGATGCTTCATAAAAAGATCGTAAAACTAATCCATATGAATTTTCTGAAGAGGCTTGATCGTTTTATATGATGAACAGATTGAATTTAGGTTTTTATTCACATATAAACATTGATCAGCGAACATTAACAGTAGCTCAACTGAACCCGATTGATGGACCAGAAGCTCAAACTCTTGCAGAAGCTCAAACGTGATGCATAACACGAGAATGAACCTCACTGGTTCTCGCCCGTCAAGCGAACATGCTTGAGCTTCCGTTTACCACAACTGATGTGTGAGTTGATATGTGAATAAAAGCCTAAATTAAATCTGTTTATCACATAAAGAGATTGAGTCTCTTCAGAAAATATGGACTAAACTGCTCAATTCATATGGATTAGTTTTTCATTTTTAGGTGAACTATTTAAACTGATAGCTGTTTTGGAACATAAAGAGGTTTCTATCTGATCATTGTCTGGCCTTCCCATGTAGATGCCACCAGCCCAGACACGTCATTGTCATCTCCGCCATCTTTTCAGATGCTGTCATCACTCACAGTTGCCACAAAATTTTTCAACTTCTGGTTGTAAAAACCACTGAGATTTGAAATTGGATAACCTTTCACAGATGGGAATGTGTTGGATTCTGTTTATTAACAGAAGTATTAACTCAATATTACTGGGTTTTAAACTATGGTAACTTTTTAATGTAATGTTAGCCAAAGCCTTTGTCTTGTTGTGTCTAAGTTTTGCAAAGTCATCTGCTGAAGTCTATTACAGATTTAGATATTCATACATGCGTCTAACTATGGTTGCAGTCAACTTGCTCTCAAATGTTCACAAACCAGCTTTGACCGTTCCAACATGGAGAACGGCTTACGTATAGCGGCCAACAGCTGCATCTATGTGCCTCATATATACATATATACACACATGCATATTATGTTAGTGTGTGTGTGTGTGTGTGTATATATATATATATATATATATATATATATATATGTATATATATATATATATATAGACACTATGGGTCTACCAGCTACCACATTCCAAAAACTAGGAACCAGTGATCATGTTCCGACTTGGATTTTCCAACATAGATCAAGAACTTGTCAAGAAAATAATCAAGAAAATCCCCATTAATCATATGGGTAACTCAAGAACCCCAAATGATCTTTGATAAGGATTGTTGATTATCCTAAAGAAACACTGAAGAACCTTTATGTTTATTATTGTATGAAAAGGCAATTTTAGCCATTAGACTTGAGGCAGCCTTTAACTCCTGTGCGCTTAAATTTGCAAGAATGCTAAAACCATTACAAATTATGATGCATCTGAAATGGTTTGTCTGAAAAAGTTTATTCTTAATAAAAGCACACTCAAACAGGAAATCATCAGCAGTTAAAATCACATTTAGTGTCTGTGATTCACAGGCCTGTTGCATGGGATTTATTTGAATTAAATTCAAATAAAAGCCTGTGGAAAACGTATACATTTAATTTCTTTAATTAATCAACTGTAAATAAATTAATATAGAATATGTGAGAGATTAGGCTAACAAAGTTTAACTCGAGTTCGTTGGCTAGTCTTTGTAATATTAATATTAAACATTAAATATGGATTTGACACATATTAAGGCTTAGATAAAATTCCCATCGACAAATAAAAGCTAACCGGGTGACAACCGCAGCAGTTACATTGAGCCTAAAAAACATTCGCAAGTGGCATCATGATTTCTTCAACGCTTTTATATCTATATAAAACTGACTCACAGATATCACTGTCACTAAAATGCGTTTCGGCGAGATAAGCATATCGTGCCCTTTGTTTTACGCTCTGATTCATGGAAAACTAACTTTATAACTCGGACAGACAGAAACAAAGTTTACAAGCAGTCGTGAAACTCACCGCTGAGCCCCAGTAACCGGCCGAAATCCAAACCGAACTTCATTAGTCCAACCATCCAGCATTATTACCCTCAATAACACCACAGGAACATATACACGACAGAATACATGTTAAAACAACAAATGAGTCGACATCTTTAAACTTGTAGCGAGCTGTTTCTCTTCCTGGGCGTCGAGCGGAGCGTCAGGCGGGGGTGTTGAACTGCACTCAAGCGCCTCCCAGTCCCAGAACAAGCGTCTTAAAGGGCCGCAGGGGCCATATGTGCTGGAGCCACATTTCTCCCTAGTCAAGTCAAGAGCATTTTATTTGTCATTTGCACAATTACACTGGGGAAACTAGGCACTGAAATGCTTGTGACGCTGCTCAGACTTACTTAAGCAACAACGCCCCTTAGCTGTTCTAAATCCACTGTAAAACACGGCTTCAAGGGGCTTATTGCTTTTATAAAACAGTTACTCCATAAAAAAGATTCATTCATTCAACAAAAAAATAACGTTAAAACTCCTCCGCCAAGCAATGTAGTTCCAAAGAGCACATGTAGCAAACAAAAAAAATAAATAAATCACAAATGGCAGTTGCGCAATGCGCAGTAATATAATGCGGTCACATGTAACGTTATTTGTTGAGTAATTTACAACGGCTTCGAACGCGGTTCAACCAATCAGAATCAAGGACCGGAACTACCCGTTTCATAAGATTAACAGGACCATAAGCATAACCACAAATATAAACTCAAAGTGGTGGGCACTGGGATATTAAAGTGACATGCTATTTCGTAGGCAGAACAATAAATAAGTGGCAGTAACAAATACGATAAAGTAAAAAAAGTATTAAGAATAGTAAACAAGTCCCGAGTACGAATACTGAGGTAGAAGTCTCAGTATCTGAAGCGGCAGTAAAAAGTGTCTAAAGTGTTGCAGAGTTAAATGAATAAATACAGAAGGTGTATAGTAAAAAAGCACTTTGGCATAAAACTGCTCCTTAATTTCAGAATCCTGTCTATTTGGATATTTCCATCATAGGTTAAGGACAAAATCTAGTCCAGGCCTTCTTTTTTTCCTGGTTCATCTTCAAGAAGCAGTTTCACTCGGATATAGCCTACATCACAATAGGAAAGAAGACACCATTGCATCTTGCATTTCATGCTGACTTTAATCCAGTTGCCATACAAATAATTTTTTTTTAAATTCACTATGTTGTAGATTTTGGCAAATCAATCAAACAAGATTAAGAGATGTTAAAAACCATGGCTGAACTTTAAATCACACTTGAAATTACTTTTGTGCTATGTGGTCTGTTGTTTACTGCACATTTGGCATGTTTACTGGATGGATTTTCTGGATTTTCAAGCATTCAGGACATTTGCATGCGTGTGTAGTTTACATAATACTGTTTATACTGTAGAAATAGGAAGAGTTGTACTCAGGTTAGAAAGTTATAACGAACATAGCCTTAAATTAATATTTGCTTTTCTAGAGTCTTGCCTGCGTGCTGTGATGTACATTGAGAAATGACATGCATTAAAGAAATCATTTTATATTATTTTATGTAATTTATGCAGAATTGCAAAAATTAAGCATTTAGAGGAAAACAATAAAGCTTCAAAGACCTTTTACTTTCATAGCACCAAATTAGTTTATTATCTATTATCAAAATTATATCATTTTAAGTTATTATAAAAAGTAATGTCATAGCTTTTTGTCACTTATATTTATTATAATTGACTACATGATCTCAAATTTCACACAAAAAAAATAAAAATAGATGGAACAGGGTAACATTTTGGGAGTGTTTCAAAAACTGTGCAAGAAATAAACATTACACAATGTCAACAACACTTAAAGGGATAGTTAACCCAAAAATGAAAATTCTGTCATCATTTACTTCCCCTTAAGTTATTCCAAACCTGTATGAGTTTCCTCCTCCTGCTGCACTAAAAAGAAGAGATTTTGAAGAATTTTGGTAACCAGACAGTTGAAGGCACCCATTGATTTCCATATAGGAAAAAAAAAAATACTATGGAAGTCAATGGGTGTCGTCAACTGTCTGGTTACCAACATTCTCTAAAATATCTTATTGTGTGTTCAACAGAAGAAAGAAATTCATACAGGTTTGGAACAACATGAGGGTGAGTACATGATGACAGACTTTACATTTTTTGGATAACCCTTTTCTATTTGTCTTCATCTCTCTTTTCATTGAAATATCCCATTGGAAAGGTACATTCCCTGTCGAAGGCCGAGATCACAGTCGCTTGAAATCTGCCAGAACATTGAGAGCTGAATTCCAGCCGGCTGCGCCCATAACACCTCCACCTGAATGAGACAAGCTCAGATAAATGCTGGAGAACACAGGGGAGGTCATGCATTTCAAGCTTAACATTTACCTGACCTGGTTTTATGATACGTGATATCACACTGATAACATTTCTAAACCCAGTACGTACTGTTTAAGCTTTTATTTATTCAGGCACAGACCTGGATGGCTGCCACTGCCACATAAGTACAATCCTTTGACGGGTGAGCGGTAGTCTGCGACAGAGGGCAAAGGTCTCGCCAGGTAAAGCTGATCCAAAGACATTGAGCCATGAAATATATTCTGTTGCATAAAAAATACATGTAATTAATGTTTTGAATGATATGACAAGCACATTTACAACAATTAACTGAGATTTTGAGACAATATTATATATTAGATTCTGTAATAATAATAAAAAAAACAATACATTTATAAAAAGTCCATGTCAATGTCTATAAAATGAATTAAATGATATGTTCATACCCCTCCAGTGAGACCAAAGACCCTCTCAAGATCAGGAGGGGTCAGGATGTCTTTTCCCACTATTGACTTTTTAAATCCAGGTGCGTAACGTTCAACCCAGTCGAATGCTGTGAAATGGGAAACAAAGAACCTATTACAACAAAGATCGTATTACTTCAAGGCATGTGATATCACTGTGGTAGCACAAACTGTGTCACTGGGTTTAAAAAGTAGGTAGTTCCTGCCCGCCTATCAGAGTGGGAATGTTGGGGCGGTCTTTAAAATGCAGAAAATATCACATAAGAATCTAGGCAAGAAACCCTGTTCTTGTATTATACATTTTATATTATACATTTCTGAAAGATCATGTGATTTTACTGTATTTTTACTCTGCTTTTGATTGTATAAATGCATGCTTGGTGAGCATGAGACTTCCTTCAAAAACAGTAAAAATAATAATTTATTATAATCTTTTGACCGGTAGTGTATATATTACAGTGTTGGGGTTAACGCATTACAAGTAACTTCATTTTATGTAATCAGATTACTTTTTTTTGATGTAACAAGTAAAGTAATGCACTTTACTTTTCAGTTTAATTAAAATGCTTAAAAAAAATGTATGCTGCTGATTTAAAATTCTCTCTTTTCTCCATAATGTAGTCACTTATACATGCGCACTTGGCAACAGACAAAAAGTACAAAAGTAACAAAACACATGACTTTCAACTTTCAGTAAAAAGAGTTGTACAGTATGTAATATAACCCGTAATGTTAAAGTCTCCCTGTAGTCAATAATTTGATCTCTTAAAACTTATCTTTGATCACCAAAAGGACATATTTAAAAGTTTTTTCCTTGAAAAAAATTCTTCATGCCTTAAAATAGCTTGAATGTAACTCTACACCCTTGCCTAATTTAGTATATGTGGTCCTATGAATATGCATATTAGCCCCGCCTCCACTCACTCGCACCAGCACAGAGATCCACTCGTTGACGATCACACGTTGGCGTGATTGGTTACAAGGTAGTTTGACGTCAGAAACACCGCGATTTCAAACCGCATTTTTGAGACTGTCTTTGGTTCACTGCAGTTTTAAAGAGAAAATACTCAGCAATGGTGTTGACTTGCACATGAATTTGCACATGGTTTGTCTTGAATTTGCACATGGTTTGTCTTAAAGTATAATTAAAAACACCACATAGACATATAAACAACATTAAAAGCTTGATTTTCACCACAGGGGGACTTTAAGAGGTCTTTTGTTTGTCATACATAGTTCTAGGGGTCAGGAAATATTCTAAGTGGTCAGAATATAATAATATTCTAAATGTGTTTTAAAAGAAAATGAAGGTGTATGTTATTTAGGCTATGTTTAGGCATTACTGCATTAAACACTTGCAAAAAAAGAACTTCTCAGTAAAGAAAAACAAACATCTGCAAGGCCTTTAAGAGAGCGAGTCTCAGAGGAGAGAAAAAGTAACACACAAGTAATTTAAATAAAATGTAACATTCACACTGTCCGTTTTTGGGATTGAAAACTGCTTTTACTTACAGGTGTGAGTCTTGAAATGTCCTGTTCAAACCGCAACTTATAATGTCTTGAATACTGTCATGAATGTGCAACGTGAGTCAAGCCTGTATTCTATGAACCATAGCGACATTGACCAAATATCAAAGATGGCGACGTCGATAAGACTGAAAAGTCTTATCACTCTTGATACGACAAGAGTCCAATCAAGCCGCGAGTTCATCCATTAAATAACCATTAACCAATAGCAGCTTTTATATCTGGGTGGAAAGCAAAGCATATGAGTCGCACTTAGAACACAAAACTACACGTGAAATCCACACGTACCAGATGTGGGCCGGATCTGGGCCGACCCTATGTTGCTGTCTGGGCAGACTGCGTGACATCATTAGATTTAGGTGACATCATCACAGGTTTGCGACAATACGGTTTCGGAAAACAGTCATGACAAGTTAGTCGATTTCTTTAACGAATAACGATGCATCGCACTTTGGAAATTAAGCAGCAAGTTAAGTCGCTGTATGGAAAACGCAACTCTGTATGACAGACAACTAGTTTAAAATGTACAGGTGTGAATTCGGTTATATTATGCAGTTATCACTCTCGTATATAACTGAAGTGTGAACATAACCACATTAAGGACTCAAATACAGGATTGACAACTGTATTCTGTAACTGTGTGAACGTGGAATAAATAACGTAATTAGTTACTTTTTTAAGGAGTAGCGCAATACTGTACCACATTACTTTAAAAGTAACTTTCTCCAACACTGTTTGTAAGACATCCAAGACCTTTTACATACATAATCCTTATTATGCCTGTGCCAGCAAACGGTACACAAGAATGCAAATAAGGTACTAGGTACTTGTGTCAGCAAATCTCTCCCTGTCCTCGTCGGTCCAAGAGCGGCGACCCTCCATCAAATATGGCGTAAACTGGATGAAGAGAGACGCCACATGACAGCCGGGGGGCGCTAGAGTCGGATCTAGCACTGAGGGAATGGTCATTTCTATCATGGGCCTAAACAAAAACACCAGAAGATGAATCAGGATATAAAGTAAATTGCTGTGGTTTGGTGCAATGAATGGAAAACCATCACCATAAACCCCAAACCCAGAGCAACAGATTTGCTGTCTGTGAAACCCTGGTCATGACTTGCAAATGCACATATCCTGACGCCTTCATGTGTGTGTAATGTGCAAATATTAGTTTTTCCATTATATGCAGCACTGCAGGTTTTGCTGACCTGGAGGATGGGCGTCCCTGCTGGCCCTCCATGTAGGCCTCCTCCAGAACCTCCACACTCTCACAGTTCAGGTGGACTGAACACTGATGATGTGGACCTGGTTTTCCATCCGCACTGTTCGGAGCAGCCAAGAAATTAGGCAGCTTGTCCAAAGCCACTGTGCATTTGCAAAACAGAGATCAGATAATCCCAATCAACAATTTCTTGTAAGGAATCAACAGCTTTTGCAAGACAGCACTGTTTATATTACTAAAATATTCTGCTTAGAAATGTGTTCTACATATCAAACAGCAACTTAATTAGACCCAAATGCTTAACATACAAGTGTGTCATTTCTGCCTGAGGCGTTTAGTTTTTTATAAACTTTGTCCCCAGGTTTCACAGACAAGGCTTAAAAGCCCACTAAAGTGCTTTATAATGCGCAGCTTTGTATGATGCATTGACGTAATTTCCACTGAAACAGGAAGCTAAGACGGGACGTATTTAATGTCTCCTCCCCCTTTTCAAATAGCCAATAGCGTTTAGTTTTCCTCACAGACTGAAAGTCGTACTTGACAGCACCATGGAAGCAAATCCGAGCGCTGATGATACGTTGGATTCAATAGTAGAGGTGTGAATAAATTCTAGCCATTTCATTTTTAACCAACGTACAGTTGGAAAATGGAATAAAACTCGTTTAAGCAACCGAAGACACATCTCCAACTCATATTGCTCTGTGACGTGTCAGCAGTATTATAGCATAGGGGACGGGATGCTAGATTCTAGAAAGCTGAAGTCTGCGTGATGTCATAAAAATATGTGATCCATTTGTAAATGTTGAATGCTTATATCTCCTAAATGCAAATTTTGTCATTGTTTGGAACACACCAGCTTATTCATAACCTTAAGGCTAACATATTCATACTAAAAGCTAAAAAACTTAAATTTTGATTTCAGGGGGCCTTTAAACCTAGTCCCAGACTAAAATGCATTATTGAGCTGTTTTAACTGAAAGCAATTTGCACTGACATATCTTGAAATATGTCAGTGCCATTGTTTTGTCTCAAGTAATGTTTTTTTCTAAGGCATGTTTTTGAACTCAACTAAGCTTAATCTAAGCCCTGTCTGTGAAACCAGGCCTATACTTTTTATTATAATACTATAATTATAATTAGTATAAATGATTAAATTATTCTTTAATTATGAATTAATATTTATTTAAATTAATAATTGGAATTATTTAAGAATTATCTAATTAATAATTATTTCAATTAAATTAGTGACTGAATATTCACCATTTAAATTAAACGACAATGAATTCCAGCTGGTATTCTTTCATGCTTCTATTGCATAATGAATTATCTTTGGTCTTGTCTTGTTTGCTTGCTGAGTATCAAGATAACGACAAAGCTTCCTGGAGTGTTTACAAAGAACCAACACTCTTCTTTTGCTGCCTTGCAAACACGTTTTTTAATGAGAAAATGCACATTTAGTTCAATGAAATGAGTCGTTAATTTATCTGTAATCATACCGTTTATCTTGGTAACAGGAGAGGTGTAGTCGATCTGATCTACGGCTCTGATGAATGCCTCTGGCAGGACACCCTTTACCAGGACAACCACAGACATCAATTATTCAGAATTGTCATTAAGATTTAAGTAAAACGGTTGTTAATTTTTCCACATTATTATTAATATTATTTTTACATTGGATTAATAAAAAGTAGGGATAAATGGGATTCTTAATTTTTGCCTATATATATATATATATATATATATATATATATATATATATATATATATATACAGTATATATATATATATATATATATATATATATATATACAGATCAATATTATTATTGAATATTAAATTAAATGTTAAATTTAATGTCCCCAACTAAGCAAGCCAAGCCAATGGCAACAAAGGTGTAAGCTGGTTGAACTGAGTGTTGTCAGTTAAAGAATAAGGTCACTCCTTGGGTAAACAGATAAAGTGACTCTTGCTCAAGGCAACAACAGAAGTTGACAGAATGGGATGACAGTAACTGTGGAAGGAATGACCTAGAAATTTCTATAATCATGAGGTCATGACCATATCTAAATGCACTGATGTAAAAACAAATGCTCTTCATTACTTTTAAACATTTAAAAATGAGCAGCACTGGCATGATCTCGGGACATAGCATCAGGGCTGTACCTGTGGAGTGAGCTGTTTGAAGGTGACGTAGGGAGTGGCGTTGGACAGAACCACTTTACTGCGGACTTCAGTTCCATCTGTCAGCACAACACCCTTGGCAGAACCACCCTGACCGATAAGGACTCGTTCAACATCCTACAGGCCCCAAGAAAGGCGACAGATTAATATCCGTGGGACAACCGGTTGCTTTGAATCAATATGGCTTGCACGGAAACAATGGCTCAAGAAAACGGTCACACCTTCTTCCTGAATACTTACTCTGTTTGTAAAAATATCTGCTCCGAGAGATCGGGCGGAGCGGGCGATTGATTGAGACACCCCACCCATTCCTCCCTCCACGTAACCCCAGGCACCTTTCTCCTTCTCCAGCTCACCCATCACATGGTGCAGCAGGACATATCTACAAGATTAAGCACAGTTTATCATACAGTATCCACAACGTCAATTACAGGATATTCAGTTCAAACACAGAAATGTCAAACTATCCTCCTCACCCACTTCCAGGATTATTTGGGCTCGTGTTTGCGCCAATCACAGAGTCAGTGGCTAATGTGGCTATCAACGGCTCTGATTCAAACCAGCGATTGAGCACCTACAGACAAAAAAACTCTAATTTCAACAATACTGTGTGCATTTCAGGAAACATCCTCGAATTTTAACTTATTTATCAGGCAATGCTCAAAATAAATGATGCATATATTGATCTGTATTTTTTTATGTATTTTCAGATCAAACTTTTGAATAGACACTACTGGTCAAAAGTTTGGAATAATTATAATAATTTTTAGTACTTTTGAAAAAGTTTATTATGCTCACCAATAAATAAATAAATAAACACACACACACACATATATGTGTGTGTGTGTGTTTGTGTGTGTGTGTGTGTGTGTGTGTGTGTGTGTGTGTGTGTGTGTGTGTGTGTGTGTGTGTTTATTTATTGTGTTTATTTATATATATATATATATATATATATAAATATAGTAAAAAATAATATTAATTGTAATATTGTGAAATAATCTGCATCTATCAGTAATCAGAAGCCATTAATCCAATACAGTGACAGACTTATTTTAACCTGAGCACAATCCCAACAATCTGAGGACAGCAGACCTGATTTCAAGATATTGATATGAGCAAATGTAAATGTACACTGCTTGACCACTAGGGGACACAGTCCTTAAATTTCACAGAGACACTCAGACCACTGTTAGTTTTACTTCTTGTTTGGCTTACTTTGTGTCAAATTTCTAAGAGAAAAATAACCACATAATTGTTTTTGGACTGACATAGGGTCTGGTACTTATTCAGTCAAATATATTCAAAAATGTCATGTATTAATTTTCTGTCAAGGTTAGGAGGAGACATAACCCACCTTCATAACTGGAGCTGTAACAAGTTCATAGAAATCTGGTATATTCTTTCCCAACTTCAACCCTTTAAACACAGAAGCACATGGATTTTACTTTATTGCTTCAGTTTTATAAGCCCTAGTTTTACAAGACTTGCTGGCTTATTTCAGCAGCAGCAGAACAATTGTGGAAAATCTGGTTTATAGTCTGTTATATAACCATGAAGCATCATTACCAGACTTCACCAAAGGTTTCAAGCTCCTCAGGGCAGATATTCTCTTTCTCAAAGAGCCTTGAGTCAGTCCTGGAATGTCAACGGGTGGAGCATCTAAAAGAGGGTGGATGGCACAGGCCAGTGTTTCCAAATAGGTTAAAAACTCAGGATAGACCTTTAGTGATAGGACAGAAAAAGAAAAAAAACATATAAAATCCATATTGCTTTTTACTGTCACATGCAAGTTCATGAAAGTGCTCTTGCTAAAATCTAAGTCCTCTACGACATTGACATAAAAACCTTGGCATCTTTCTCTGAGAATTTGCCAATCTCTTTCTGGGTCATTGCCATGTCAGCTCCAAGCAGTAAAGACCGTGGTGGCCGCCCTCCTACGCCCTCCTCCAGCATCGGGGTAAATGAATAGGGGTCCCTCATGTACACCTTCAGGCCGTGCTTCTGCACAGAAAGACACACTGCTGTCATCTTAGATTAAAAGAAAAAAGCAATTAATCAAAAAATAAGTGTGTTATTATTAAGGTGGGATACGTGTAAGGTTAGGGACAGGTTTGGTGGAACGGGAAGGTTTAAGGGAAGACTCAACAGTGTAATTATAGATGTAATTACAGAAATTGATTACAGCTGTAATGACATGCAGGTGTTTTTTTTTAAAGTAAGTACAATGTAAAATATGTACACAATAAGTGCAATGTATCAAATGATTAATTTAAATGTTAGTGCATATTTAAAGACACCTCATATAAAGCGTGTAGCGCTTACATTTGCATGTAGCGTTTAACAATGACACTGTAAAATAAAGTGTTACCCAATATTTTTACTGTTTCTTAACTCACTTAAGTTTTACTTTTAAAGTACATTTTAAATAATTGTTTTAATAATATTTTATCATTCTTTAAGTACGTTTATTTTGATGTGTTGGCAAACATACTAAACTAAATTTGAGTATAATTTGAACAGTAGTGTGTTATTTGATGTTACATTTAAAGATAATATATTTTAAATGTACTAAATTGCAACTTCGAATGTATTTAATTACAAGTTTCAATAGAAATAACATTAAAGCATATTTTAGTTTACCATAAATGCTTGTCAGTTTATTCAACAGTACAATAAATTCATATTTCAAAGAAACCAGGAGAAATTATGAAATTACATATAAAGATTTACTTAAAGTCAGCATAAAACCGAACTTGTTGTGACGTATATCCGAGTGAAGCTGCTTCTCGAACAAGAAAAAAAATGTAAGGCGGGACTTGATTTTGTCCTTTGGGAATTGATTGGATGGTTGTGGTTTGCTATTGCTGTGATGTCATGTGAGTGACAGGTTGCCACGCCCTTACGCCAGTAAACACATCATCACAGAAGAGAAGAGAAGTCACTGCAAGGGTAGCGGAAGTTATTTTGATTAAAGATTACCAGAGCACATGAATTAAAAAAAATAAAATAATAATGATGTTCACAGATAAATCATTTATAGTAAATACTGCAATATTCCATAAAGAAACAAGAATTGTCCATTTGGATTTCATGGAGACTTTAAGTCCAACTTAAGTATGTCAAAGAAAAGCACACTTAAGTTCATCTAATTGCAATATTTACAATTAAAACATTACATTCGGTTCACATTTAAGTTTGATATTTTAAAGTATGCTATATTATTTTCGTAATAAGTAGGCTACTCCATTTAAAAGTATGCTAAAGTGTACTTCTTTTTCACAAGGTTTGTCAGGTCTGTCTAAAGCGCTACACTAGAGATAGTCAAAAAAGGAAGAAGAGAATGGGGCATGTAACACCTTGAGCTCCAGGTCCTGGTAGATGTGTGGACGCAGCAAACTGAGCAGATACGAGGCCCTGGAAAAGTGGAACCCTGAACATAAAAATAAACAGCCCATTACAGTCGTGCAAACTACAGTGATCCAAAGCAGACACTCTTTTTAATATTTCTTTAGGGTCAATCATCAACTTAAACCTACAATTCTTAGACTACATACTGTATGAGTTCTGAGTTTGTAATTACTGATGAAAACAGAAGTGTTTTGAGAACCAGAACTTGGCCACCCGTCTGTAAGGGATTCAGGCAACCTTGGTCTGGGTGATAAACCAAAACTCACACCTGGAACAATCTCTTCAGATACGGCTGCTCCTCCAAGGACATGTCTGCGCTCCAGGACTGCTGTTTTCAACCCTCCCTTCTGCAGATATGCTGACTGGGCAAATTACAATAGAACGTTTCTTGAGATGAAACTGTTGTGCAATCATTAGTCAGGAGAACATATCTAGTGTATACTTACAGCGATAAGGCCATTGTGACCTGAAAAGAAAGAAAAGGGTTTTAGGCTGTTCAAAAGAGTCTAAATTCTACAATCTTTTAACTATCTGTTGAATAACTGGTTTTGATGTACTGAATG
Organism: Abramis brama; assembly: GCF_963993115.1. NCBI lineage: Eukaryota > Metazoa > Chordata > Actinopteri > Cypriniformes > Leuciscidae > Abramis > Abramis brama. Next base: position 23,016,827 of record NC_139981.1, read on the forward strand.
CTTGCAAGTTTTGCATTTGAGACAATAGAGATTCCGTATAGCTATAGTGCAACTCCTCATGAAGGCAGCATTATTTTCTCCTGAAACATGATGATTGTGAAAGAGTGTGAGTGTGGTTCAAAGTATGCAGGAGTTTGAGACAACATTTTTAGAAATGATTTTTAAAAAAAGTAGAAAAAGTAGAACACTGCATGTTTTAATTTACATTACGCAAACTTGTATTCCTGCAGGGGGAGCATGGGGGCTCAGCAAGGCGAATTCCACATTAAATCACATTCAAATCTTTGGACGTTTTTGGTCTCACTGGGGACGTTTGTAAATAGAAACCCTTAATCGTTTAAAAAATATCGATCCCAAATATTAGCATATGGAATACACATTTAAATTCCCTCAAGTTTGTATGAAATTATTTTAACAAAAACAATCCTCACAACGACGCAAACACGACTGTGATTGGCCCATTCTGAGGAGCGATGAGAAAAGTAACAGGTCCCACGTGACTAGGTTGTCTATGCGATACTTCCATAACAGACTGAATAATAATTTATAGTCAATAAATAGTACATTTATAATAATTTAGCCAACGACACTGGAAAATTAAAAAAAAAAAAAATATATATATATATATATATATATACACTATGAGGAGTTCACATAAAATAATTATTATTTACAACCAAGTTATATGACCAATCGGAGAAAACGCACGGGCAGTAAGCCCCGCCCACTCAAGCACTCAATTTCGTGCACATTGCCATGCTACATTTTTATTGTGTTTCTTTAGGCCGTGCATGAATGTCATAGCCTACCTGCGCCGATAACAATCGCGTCATATTGAGGTTTGAGGGCAGTGCAGCTGTGGTTACCGCGCCGTGACACTGAAATAAACCCTCTGTGCGCGCGACATGCCCCGACAGCCGCAGCCATGATGAGTCCTGACAGCCCTCAAACCCGAAGCTTTAGCTTAAACTCCTCAACTCCTCCCCTCAACACTGTATACTGGGGGGAAACTCTTATGGAAAACTCCCAAGTCCAAGGTGTTGTTCTCCTTTTCTGAGAACATCCCGCCCCCACATGTAAAAAATTCTCAACAATCAGAGGCTAAAGATCAGGGGCCGCGCTATAGCATCTGTGGAAAGCAGGGTAAAAATGTAAAAATAAATAAATTACACAAATAAATAACATTAAATTAAATAATATAAAATTATTAAATAAAATAATAAATAACGGTTATGACATTACAGTACAATATTGAGTAAAACATTTAATAATGTTTTATTATATAATTATTATATAAATAAAATATTATTTTCCAAATTGTATAATATTTAATATTTAAATAATATATTTTTTCATGGTAAATTGGCTCTTTATGCATAAAAATATATACGCTATAGGCCTATTTTTACATTTTAGCATGTAAAAACACAAGGATTATCACTTCACATTTGGAGGTGATGCTATTAGGCATAGGCTACTAACAAACAAATATCATGTTTTTGGACATAATACCATGCACCATGCATGTTTTTGTTTTTGTTTTTTTTAACCAGGGCTGTCATTCACATTCAAGTTTGGTGGTGACCTCACTTTAGTAGCCTATAGCAAGGTAAAAAAAAAAAAAAAAAAGTTGCTGCCTTAAATTTTTAAGTGTAATCAACTTGGATGTTTAAGTAATTTCAACTTAAATTACATTAAACTGACTTAAAAATTAGTTGAATCTAGTATAACTTAAAAAAAAGTTGCAAATTGCTTAACTTATTTTGATGAGTTAAAGCAATGTAAAAAACACATGTTGTCATAACTTATTGATCATATAATTTCTTACAGTGTACATAATAACTTTTTTCCAAGAAAAATCAGATTTTTTTTTTTCTACATGCAGTCCTTGCATTGATTCTGCTGTAAAGCATTTCTTTTGCTGGCAGTCACTTTTATTACTGTTTTCCAGTGACTCAAATTATTCAGAGGTCTGAAAATTTGCAGAATATAGCATTTTTGCATTTACTAAGTGGATATACAAAAGCGAAGTGAAAAAGTCAGTTGGATTCATTGTAAAATCGCCAATCTCTCAGCTTGGTAAATCGTTATTCATTGTTAACTGCATGTTGTTTTGCGTGTCTGGATAACTATTCACGCACTGAACATCTAACTTGTTGATAGCGTTAGATCAAGGTCCAATGTTAAGTAGAAATGTTGATGGTCAAAGGGTGATTTAAAATGGTCTTTTCATTAACCTTATTGCATTAACCGTGTTTTATAATCTGTAATGGCATGCCTCAATATAAACAGTTAACATAAAGTGAGAAAGTGTTTGCTCCTTCATAGAAGCACATAATAAAAGTACACATCAAGATAAAGTTATTTGAAAGAGCTTTGTCCTTTAATACCCTGGTACTCCAGGCACAAGGGAAAATCACAAGACAGAGCCAAATGATCTCAGATCAGAGCCACAGAAGCTCCATTGTCTTGATCTGCTTCTTAAACCAAATATGAAAGCAGTGTGACAACTGATTATATAAGATAAACAGATATCACCTGTCTGTGGCATGCCTGCGTTCTCAGAGGTTGCTGTCTGACCAAACCATGTGATCAACAACAACAACAAAAAAAAACCGTTGCAAACAAAATAAGAAGCACAAAGTTTTATTAGAAGTCTTGTGTTCTTTGACATCTCATTTAAGAGGATAGTTCACCCAAAATGAACATTTTGTCATCAATTTCTCACCCTCATGTTGTCCCAAACCGGTTTTGAGTTTCTTTCTTGTGTTGAACACAAAAGAAGAAATTTTAAAGAATGTTGGTGACAGTTTGACGGCACCAATTGACTTCCATAGCATTTTTTTTTTTTATTTTTTTTTTTGCCGTCAACTGTTACCAACATTTTTCAGGATTTCTTCTTTTGTGCTCAACAGAAGAAAGAAACTCATACAGGGTTGGAACAACATGAGGGTGAGTAAGTAATGACAAAGTTTTAATTTTTGGGTGAACTATCCCTTTAGTTTTGATTATAAGAAATGAGAGGTGAAATGGCATGCAAAAGAAACACCAATAAGCAATTCAGATTATTATTTTTTTTTTTTTATCAATTCACTTTTATACATAACTTTATATGCAACAATTCCCTTTTATATATGATTTTATAAATGACCATGGGTGGCTACCACAGCTGTTTCATTTGAATTATAGCATACAATTATTTTTATTAAGTAAAAATATTTTTATTTAATATTTATTATTTTGTATGTTTATGTAAAATGTATTATTTTGAATAAACAAATAAATGGTTTATTTTTTAAATAAAATAGTAACCGCAAGGGTAAAATAGTAGTTCATTATAACATAATATGAACAAAATTGTTTGGAAACAGGAATATCTTTGCATGTTGTGCAGAGGCGTGTCGTCCACTAAAAGACTTAAAAAGAAAGAGTAGAAGAAGAAGAAAAAGAAGAAGGACAAGAGCTGAGATTTTCACAAAGCCACATTATTTTATTCCAGTAGGTGGCAGCAAAGATTTTGAGATGTCAGGGCAGGACTCTTGTCCTCAAGATCCTTAATTTAGAATTTAGATCATTTAGGCCTGGTTTCACAGACAGGGCTTAGATTAAGCCAGGATTAGGCCTTTGTTAAATTTGGACATTTAAGTAGCTTTAGAAAAAAAAACATTACTGTTGTGCATCTTGAGACAAAACAATGGCACTGAAATATTTTAAGATTAAAACAGCTCAAACATGCATTTTAGACTAGGCTTAAGCCTTGTCTGTGAAACTGGGGTTTATTCTTACAGATAAGCCTAATCATACCTGAGCTATTTACACTGAAAAAATAAATAAATTAATTAATTAATTTAAAAAAAAATCTATATATATATATATTTTTTTTTACTGCTTGTGCAAATTGCTTAATTAAAATTAGCTTAAGCAACACAATTGCTATACATTTTGTCCTAACTTAATTTGATTGTGTTCAGTCTGCTTAAATATATGTACAATTTAAGTTTACTTAATCCGTTTGTGTTGGATTACATGAATGATTTGTGTTGCATTAACTGAAACTGGGCGGTAGTTTCCAGCATACATTGCATAATGGTTGAAATAGGAGAGAATAAATGTTAAAATTAAGTGTTATTTTATGTTTTTTGTTTTTGTTTTGTTTTTTGAGAAAACGAGAAAAGGGGAAGACTTGATAGTGTGTAACTGTTTAATGTTCAATTACATTGGAATTATAGAACCATTTAAAAATTACAGTGGTTACCATTGTGGAGAAGAGTGGAGCATTTTGTTAGGCTGTGGACTGATTCAGTCCTTTGATACTGAATCAGTTACTTTGGCTGAAGGAGCATGCAAATCTTAGCATTTAAGATGCTAATATGTGCTACTGCTAGTAAATAGTTAGCCATAGTCAATCAATCCAATTGTGTGTCCCTAAAATAAATTATATCTTAAAGGATGAATGAATATGAATACCTGAATCATGTCAAGAAGCCTTTAAAAATTCATTTTGAGACTACTTGAAGTTGAAGTTACTTGAACAAATTATGTTTGTTTAACGTAACCCAGTTATGTGGAACCTTTTGACATAAAAAAGTTAATAAAAACCAACATATCATTTTATACTACGACTGAAGTACTTAAATTCATGTGGGCCTAACACCTTCCAATAAGGTTTCATTTGTTAACATAACAACGAACAATACTTCTAACATTTCTGAATCTTAATGTCATGTTCAACATTTACCAACAATACAGTTTTAAAATCAATATCTGTTGACATCAGGTAATGCGCTAACATAAAGATTGTATTTTTATTAACTAACATTACCTAATTAATAAATGCTGTTAAAAATCTTGCTCATTGTTAGTTCATGTTAGCTAGTGCATAATGTTAACAATAGAATAAAACCATAGTGTAAAGAGCTGAGATTTACTGTTTCAGCATCAGCCTTTATATTAATTCTTGTTCACTTGACCTAGACTATTTGAGACGTCATAGTTAATTTGAATACTGTCTCCTTCTATTATAAGACGCATCAAATAAAGATGCTTCAAGGCCATGCCATCAGAAGAATACTTAAGAAATGTTCTCGAGAAATCATCTTGACTGAAGAGCCCGTCTCTTCAGATCATAAGTGCTTCTTTCTCTGTTAAATATTCCAAGAGATGACGCATCGACGTCATGCTGATGGGACTGCAGACAGCTTTCAGAGACACCTTTTAAAAAACAGGAGGTTTGTGGCTTTGTGCATTCCACTCAAGTAACAGAAGATAACCAAAGCTTAGGCCTTAAATGAATTAGAAACTCAATTCGAGCCTGTATGATGTGTAATTGCTGTGGCGCGGTACGCGATATCATTGAACTTCTATTTGTTTTGCTTATGCTGTGAAAAACAACTCCTATTGATTCAGGTTCTCAGAAGGAAAAGGAATAAAGTAGCCCGCTATTAGACAATCTAGGGTTTCCCGACACCTCTATCATCGGGGAATTATGGTCAAGACTGAGAGATACTCTACAGGCACGCCGGCTTGGCTTTCCTTGAAGGAACACATCTGGTCAACACACAGTCAACGTTAATTTGATCAAGGCCAGGGAATTTTGTTCTTGTAAGCGAAAATTAACACTTCATTCCCTTCGTCGGCAGAAATTCTACACCGTGGGCTCGCGTCCGAAATGAAATTAGCTGAAAATGGTCCTGCTAAGTATAATTAGCTCGTTGTTAAGTAACCTTATTAATTTTCTTCCAAAGAGATGATTTTGAACCTTTGGGTCAAGATAATGATGATGTTTACTGTCGAGTCTGAAGGCTGATATGATTTTTGTTATTTTTATAATGAGTGCTACAAAAAAAGCTGGCATTCAAAATCTCATTATAAAAACTGCATGTAGAAGAATAACTGTATTGATATCTAAAAATCTTGGCCAACTGCAAAAATGAGACATTTTTTTGCTCTTTCATCAAATTATTTTGTGTGTTATTCAAGAACGCTTTGACTAATCAACTTAAATTCCGTAACATTTTGTCAGGATGGTCTGAAGATGATCTGAGCCAATTTTCGAGAAAATCAGATCAACGGTCTTGGAGTTTTTCCTGAAAATTCATAATGGTGGAAAGATGGCTATATGGTTAAAGCGATAGTTTAACCAAAAATGAAAATGTTGTCATCGTTTTCTCACCCTTATGTCGTTCCAAACCTGTATGAATTTCTTTGTTCTGCTGAACACAAAATAAGATATTTTAAAGAATGTTGGTTTTCAAACAGTTGATGGTAGCCATTGACTTCCAGTACGGAAATACTATGGATGCCAATGGGGTCCATTAACTCGTTGGTTGACAGAATTTTCATTTTTGGATGAACTATCCCTTAAAGCTGGTCCATGAGCCTGGCAGAACTATTATTTTTCAGGCCTGTTGGTCTAATCCCAAAACCCCTCGAAAACTATCCAAATAAAGACCAGCTAGGACCAGCAAGCCATCTTAAGATGGTTTATGTTAAGTACATTTCCTTAGTTTTTTGTTTATAACCTGACAGTTGCTTTTCTGAAGCTGGGTGCAGCTCTTGTGAGTCAAATCTTTTCAATCAACCAGTATGAACAATGAATCAGACTGAATCAGAGCAGAAAACCAATGAATGATCTAATGAACTTGATTGCATCACAGTTTTATTGACATTCATAAGAAACAGAGGGTAACACTTTATTTTACAGTGTCCTTGATACATATGTTACATGTACTAACCATAACAGTAAGTTATGCATAATTACATGCAACTAACCTTCAACCAAACCCTAATCCTACCCTAACCCAATAGTAGTTGCTTAATATTACTCAGTACTTAAATATATAATTACACTGTAACAATGACACCTTAAAATAAAGTGTAACCAAATAAATACCTTTTAGAAAATATATATTTTCAGCAAAGACATGTAAATTAATTTTAATATTGTTTATAGTAAATGCAAATTACATTTAGAGTCTAATTGGATTTTAAGAAATGAATCAGTGCTGTAACACAGTAAACACCCTTTTTAATAATAGCCTGATAATAATTAAATATAATAGAAAAATGTGTCATCCCGGTGTAATAGTTTCTGCAAATTTCTGGGATAAATCTTGGCATTTTTGATGTCTATTAAGGCAGCTGACCTGTAAGCTGATGGAGTTGACAAGTGCTCACAAAACTCTTTATATAGGGATATTATTTTTATTTTATTTTTGCATATGGGAAAATAATCTATTGTTGTTTCATGATTTTATTTACATATATATTTTGCCTGATTTACATGCCTTATATACATGGCATCTTTACATCTACTGTCACCATGAATTCAAAATTGATGATTCTTATTTTTATGGAATATTGCAGTTCTTATTATAAATAAATAATTTGTACACATCTTTTTTACAACCTGTCACTCACAAGATCACAGCAATAGCAAACCCTGATATAATGGACTTCATAGAGAGCGAACAAACATGCCAGTTTCCCACAGCTTAAGTCATGCAGGTCAGCACAAATAATATGTACGTAATTTATGCAGTTTAAAGACAAGCTACAGATCCTTTGGATTCACAGTGGGAACATGTATGTTGCTGCTAGAGCAGCACATAATAATGCTTACCATTACACTGAATCTAACATACGCTTCTTGTATATGTGAGCTACTGAAGACCCAGAATGAGATGTAGGCCTATATTGTATTGTAAGGAGAAAAACAAAGCACTGGAAGGATTGTTGTATTAAATTAAATATTAGTTCAAAAATTAGTTTGTTGTCTTAATTTGTTGTCTTGTCAATCAGTTGTTGCTTCAGTTGACCTTTGTCAACTCCCTCAGTATTTAACACCGTCAGATGAAGGTTTCAATTAATTTTGAAAGAAATATATATATATTTTCATTTACTGTGTTAAAATATTAAAACATAAACTGAACTACATGATATTACGTCTGATTTACCTAAGAAAATTAGTTATATGTTTAAGATTAAAAATGAGAGATTTAAGGAATTTAGGAACTGGATTGTTATTAATAACCCTAACCCAGAAAAAAAAAAAAATAGAGAATGTATTTTTTTCCACTTAGCACCTTTACTGAACACCATATTACATAATTAAAGGCTTTACCCTGTTGTTGGATGAATCAAATTAAAATAGCAATCTTTTTTAATGCGTCTGAAGGAGTTATGCAGTGAATTAGTGTACATTTTTAGAAAAAAACTTTTTCAGAAAAACCTCTTCCCTTGCAAGGTTCATTAGCTGAGACCTGTCTACAAATACTGTAGGCCTATATCAGTTATATTTTTTAATGTGTTATTAAATAATAAAAACTAACTTCTAAAACATGTTTGTCCTTTATCTCAAGAATCAGTTATATATAATACATACATGTATATATATATATGTGTGTGTGTGTGTGTGTGTGTGTATACTATATGCGCTTATGTATGTATACTGCAGGCGCATGTGTGGTGCGTGTGTGTACCTAGCTGCTTTCGCTATGTTATGTCACTGCGCGCGTTCTGTTTTGAATGGCAACGGCTTCTACCAATCACAGAGCAGACAGAGTGAGAGGGCGTTTCCGTTTCCCTCCGCGAGTCCGCGGCCTGCTCTGTCGGTCACCTCCTGCTGCGCAGTTCTCGCTGAACGAGACGCGTCCTCTCCCCGGTGCGCAGGCGGGAGAGGCCTGAACGGAACGCGTAAACATCGGGCGTGGGACACATGATTTTAAAGGACAGTGTGCTGCAAATGGAAGCGGATGGTTTTGTGCGCAGGCGGCGGATGACAGCGGACACATCGGGCGGCGATGCCGCGGTGGCCGGGGCTTCCGCGGGCGCGGAGATACACTGGCTCGGCGGCAGGTTCTGGGGTGTTTCGGAAAGTCTCGTTGGCACTTTGACACCTCGGTTAGCAGCAGAACCGGAGCTTCATGTTGGACATGTCTATGGCTCCCAAGAGGCCACTGATCTCTCGGAACCGGACTATGAGGGTTTGCCCCAGGGCGCCTCCACCAGCACGCACATGTTGGCAGGAGCAGTGGCAGGAATCATGGAGCATTGCCTGATGTTCCCTATTGATTGTGTGAAGGTAAATAAATGAGAGATACGAGTTTTATAAATAATTAAAAAAAAGAAAAGAATTCATTAACAGGTCTGATGTGACCAGTGCAGGCCTTTGAAAGATCCAGCAAGGTCGAGTTAGTTTCCCTGTGATCTCCTCTGTATTTTACAGACTACATACTTTTCAGACAGTCATTTCCCTCACGCCCTTTCTCAGATTTTAGTTTTTGTACTTTTAAACTTTACTACTGCACTTCACCGTCCTTGCGGTTATTAATGGTAATGCTCATTTGTAGTTCTGTAATCTCTTAAACATCAAGATCTGTCTGGACTAATCTGGTAATAACTAACTCAAGTCCCTAGCATGTAATTCCAGCAGCAACTTGCCTCTTTTTTTGTTGTTGTAATATGATTGCATCCTGTGGTTGGGAGTGTTTGTAGTACCTTTCTTTCAACGAGGTGTCATTATGAAACATGAACATTGAGATTAGAAGGTCACACGTGGCTCTGCTCTTAAACCACATGACCATGTTGACGCTGCTCTGGGCTAGTGCGCATGCGCATTGATTCCGCTGTATTTTTAGTTCAAATATGGTCTGTATTTAGATTTTTTTTTGTCTTTTAAGTTAAAGGTTACCATAGAGACAGTACATTAACTAAATACATATTTTTTTTAATATATGCACCACAGCAGATCTGTGATATGCTCTAGTTCTATGACTAGACCAATATCAGAATGCATAGGGCTGGGTTTAAAGTATCGATTTCTCGATTTTAATAAATCCTGATTTTGATGATCCCATGTGGAATAGATCTTAAGCAGTTTTCATTTGATAAATGTACACAACTTTGTAGCGTGCCTCCTATTCAATACATCGCAGTAAGCTTAGTTAATTTTGCATTGAAGCAAAGTCTCAAATTCTGTCAATTTTATCACAAACTTTCAACAATAAATATTGTGTGGCGCTCTTTAATGTGGCGTGGCAGATCGCTGTAGAGCCTTAGTTCAAGCGGCAAACTGATCATCTCATCCTCTTTACTACTAGTTATAGCATGAAATTAACTTGAATGAACAAGTTATAATATAATCAGTCAGTCAATAAAATCAATCAAAAAACAAACAAACTTGTAAACAGTGTCACGCGACTTTACATTTACATTACAAAAGCCATTTACGTCTATAAACTTGGTAGTCAGCTAGAAAAATGAAGTCTATAGAGAAGCATTTTTATAAATGTAAGCATTATATATTCACCTGTTCTAAAGTATATAGCCTAATGTATGTTTGAAGAAATCTGTCATGAAAACAAGTTTTTATGACATCCACCAATTAAATGTTTATATTTAAAAAAATTGAAGAAGAAACATAATTATGTCATTAAATGTATTATTCTAATGTCGTTGTTATACAAAAACTTTATATATAGATATATATATATATATATATATATATATATATATATATATATATATATATATATATATATATATATACACGCATATATATCTGTACCTGATATATAGGCCTATCTACATGAATCAATATCAAATTCATTTGTAATCAGAATTGAATTCAATCAAAAGCTTGGGAATCAAAATCAAATTGAATCAAATCATGAAATTTGTGTCATTACCCAGCCCTAATTCCTACTCTAAAACCATTGTTTCCATGAAAAGGACACTGTCATTTGTCACGTCATATGTAATGGAAGCTGCTTTGCAGGAAAACTATAAGGCTACATTCACACTGCGAGCCTTAGTGCTGAATTACGATTTATTTATTTTTTTGTATAGCTGTTGACGTTGTTTCAAATGTGCTCAATATCAGATTCCAGTGCGAAAAGATCATGGTCCCGGACTGACTGGGTGGGTTAAATCTGACTCCCATGAACTGTGATGAGTGTTGATCTAGAGTGATGTAAAAGTTGGAGGAATTTGACTGTTCAGACTGAGGTCGCATTGCAAAACATCTGACCTGTATCAGATTTAGGACCACTAAAGCCTTGTTCAGACTGTCAGTCCAAATCCGATTTGTGTGAATATCCGATTGGAATCCGATCATATTTAGCTATTTAAAGGGATAGTTCACCCAAAAATGAAAATGCTGTCATCTTTTACTCTTCCTCAAGTTGTTCCAAACCTGTATGACTTTCTTTCTTATGCTGAACACAAAAGATATTTTAAAGAAGGTTGGTAACCAAATGACTGATGGACCCCATTGACTTCCATAGTAGGAAAAAAAAATACTATAGAAGTCAATGGGGACCAGCAACTGTTTAATTACCAACCTTCTTTAAAATATCTTCTTTTGTGTTCAGCAGAAGAAAGAAAGTCATACAGGTTTGGAACAACTTGAGGAAGAGTAAATGATGACAGCATTTTCATTTTTGGGTGAACTATCCCTTTAAGACTCTGTTTCGAGCTACATTCATATATGGTTTGAAATCTTTTTCAAATTGCATTTCTGGAAATCCATTTCAGTCTGAGCACTCTAATGGGATTTAGCGTTGTTTGTCACTTTATCACGCCATGTAAAGCGTACACGTCAGACGTTGTTATAGTAAACATGCTGAAAGTCGTTGCAGAAACAAGGTTGTGTTGTCACAAAGTGCTGGTCTAGCAGAAAGTGATGTTTATATTGGAGACATGCTGAATTTTAAGACTGGCGGAGATGACAGAAGGGAATAAAGCCGCGTATATCTTTCTGCCACTGCCTCAGAAGACGTAGTAGTCCAGCGTGGCGGCGGCTACACATTGTCATGTTGTAAATAAGACAACATCTGTATTGCACACCCCTCCACATTGCTGCTGTTGTTGTTTTTGGCGTATGCCTGCTAACGCAAGGTCATTGCTGTAGAAACCTATGCAGATATTCCGGAAAATGAAAGTGTGCCACGGGACATGCAAATCAGACCCAAACAGTTTCGATACACAGTCTGGACAGACAATAATTTAGACCAGGTACACAAATAATCAGATTTTGACTGACAGTCAATAAACATAGCCATATGGAAGTGGTCCAAAACCGGAATTGAAAAGATGAGATTTTATGTGGTTTGTGCCATTCACACTGTTAGGAAAAGCAGATAACGAGTCACAGAAAAACTCAGATTTGGGCCAAGCTCTAAGGAAGTTGCTTTGAGTGTTCAGCTGCTCTTGTCAGGATAATGTGAAGGGTTCTTTACAGACGAAGACACTTTATCATGTCTTTTACAGCTGTTCTCTCCTAAATTAGCCAGTCCAGATTGTGAATCTAAAAAACACAAATCTGTTTTTGCATATTTGAACATGTATTTTTTTTTTTTTTAACCCTAAATATAAATATTTGCCATAGCCTACATGTTGGGCTTTTTTCCTCAAATTTTCATATGCTCAGAATGCCACAATGCTCCCTCCAACTGCCACACATTTTATAAAAATGTAAAATTCTCTTCACCTCTTCACCTACCGATCAGAGATCACGTATTATGGTGCAGTCAGTTTTTAATATATCAATCTTTCAAATCAAGTTCGTGCTACGTTTTTCTTGTTGGATGAATATCTTAATTTTATGTTAGTAGTAAAATTGGTTGTAGTATTTTCCTGTTAAATTTTTTTTGGTCTGTGTCTCTTTGCAAAACATGTAAATTCCAAGCTGAGTCATTGGGGAAGGTAAACGTAGAAAGATTTACACTTGAGTCAAAGGTTAAGTTTAAATCACTGAACACACAGGGTCAGGGCGGCACACTGCACATTGGCCCTGTTTAGAGAAGAGAATTAGAACAAAGTGTTGAACGCTGAAGTTATATATATTATTTGCAAGCGCAGATGAAATTGGTTAGTTACTTTAATTTGTACAGATCTACTTTCTTTTTAAACCAATATTATGTATTCACCTTTTTTGAAAGTTGCTTTGTTTATCAAATGTGAGTTGTGAATTTAAACTTTTTTTTTAATTTTATTTTTTTATTATGCTTCACTATAATAACAGAAAATTAATAAAAAAAAATATTCAGTAATCACAAATGACTAAAAACATATGGAAGGGAATTCATTTTGAAAATGGACTTAATCTTAGTATGCTATTTCTTAATGGAAATGAAATCATTTCCTTTGTTGTAATAAAAGATCAGTTCTTTGTTTTGCAAGGTTTCAGATCTAATCTCTGTACTTAATTCTATTTTGCAATCCTGAGCATTTCAAGAGCAATCTTGGAACTTCCCGTCGGAGGTTGCAGTTCCTCACTCCCCTGTCATGAGGAACTGGTTTTAGATATGATTCACGCACATTTATTGGCAAATATAATTATTTCCCGGGCCTTTTATAATGGAAGTACTGTTTCCTTCCAGGTCTAAAACTACTCATGCAACCACTGCTTCCATCTCAAATTTCACCACATTGCAGTTGCTGTTCTGAACTAATATTTTCAGCTACTCTAAATCTGACCTTGTCAATACAAACATGACTTTTGTGGTAGTCTAAAGTTCACAACGTAAACCTACTAAACGTGCATTACTGGCTGCTTCCAACATTTAGTTTTCTTCCTGTTGAAAGCCAGTGTTTCTGCTTCAGTGTTTCAGTCATCTTCAGGCACTGATTTGCATCCATGTTTCTGATGTACATCAGGTGATACAGTAGCGCTGCAGGAAAAGAGGATTAGTTAGATTAAGTCCCTGTGTGACCTTATTGCTTCAAACTTCCGTTCTGATCTACAGATCCAATGACTCAGCATTGTTTGCAAGGCTGGATTCAATCATGTTTGTTTTATTTTTTGCAGTCTACAGGTTTTATGGTCTATTTTAAAATGATTTACATAAATTGTAAACCTTATACGTACTTAATTTAACGCACAATTTTTTTGTGTGTTGGATTGAAGGCCTGAGATAATAAATTAAAAATAAATAAGGAACATTTTGGGACACTTGCCCTCAGGGCCGTCGCTAGAAGGGAAGAAAGATGGTGGCGATTCTCGGGGCCCCTGGCTTTCGTGAGGCCCCCCGTGATTTCAACCGAAGGGGGAATATACTCTACCCCACCGGAATGCAGTTCTAACCAAGGGGAATCACCACCAACCTATAAAATTATGCAAATCCTGCTGATTAAAATGTCAGCAAGGTAGTATTTTGCCTGATTTTAAACTCTGAATTGAATTAACAAAAAAAAAAAGACAAGTAAACAGTCAGTACTAAAATAAGGAGTAGCACAAATAAATAAAATAGAATAAAGATACAAATAAAATAAACAGTGCTTTGAGTTTTTTTTTTTTTTTTTTTTTTTTTTTCAGGTAGGTCTAACAGTAGCATTGAAGTAAGACATTTTAAAGAAATTTAATAAGGAATCAAATGTAAAATACTGTATGGTCTTCCCTGAATAAACTAAATACATTAATCCTTGCAATTAAGGTTACAAAAGTTAGTCATTCAAGAGCAGCATGTCCTTCAAACAATAAAAGACAGAAAAAATCAGAGACAGCAGCAGGGTTATTAGGCTGCTGTCACTTTAAGGCCGAATGCACAGATCCAGTATACTGTTACACGTGCAGTTACACAACTGTTTACATTCACTTAGGACAAAACTGAGATGTTTATGTGCATACTCGTCAAGACAATGATTTTGTATGTGTACATTTGGCCTTGATAGAGTCCACCAAGGGATTGTAATAACATTGAAAAACATTTATAAATCATAGATGTATTATTTCCAGGTATTTTCGCAGATTAAATATATAATATATATTTTGTTGTAGCTTATAAAGGTAATAAAAAATATGAAAAGAAGTTGCTAAAAAGTTTTTGCTTTTGCGTGGGACAAAGAAAATATCAGCAGGTCTGAATTAAAAATCCACATTTTTAATATTTGTATTTAAACTAATACGTTAATCTACATTTCCGGGGCTTGTAAGTAAACAATTGTTCTTTGTTGCAGACACGCATGCAGAGCCTTCAGCCAGAGCCAGCTGCCCGCTACCGTAACGTGATGGACGCTCTGCGGCAAATCGTGAGGACAGAGGGAATCTGGAGGCCAATCAGGGGCCTGAATGTTACAGCTGTAGGGGCGGGGCCTGCCCACGCACTTTACTTCGCCTGTTATGAAAGGTTGAAAAAGGTCCTCAGTGATATCATCCATCCAGGAGCAAACAGTCATTTGGCGAACGGTACCAGTTTTCCCGCCCATCAGCACTGCTGATTTCCTCTTACCAGCACACCCACAATTCTAGACTGTTAGTTGGCATGCATTTCTACGTAGGGCAGTCAGTAAACGTGTTAAGTTGAGGTCTTATTTGCTTTTTCATAAGGCCTTTTCAAATTAACTGTATTCACATATTAGATCCATTGGTAGTGTCCAAAGTAACTAAAGTTACTAAAGTAACTAAGGCCCTGTTTACACCTGGTATTAAGATGCATTTTGGTCGATCGGATCACAAGTGGACGACGTTAAATACAGGTGTAAAATGGGTCTAAAACTTTTTGAGCTTGCCCACTTTTGACCACTTCCAGAGGGAGCCGAAACGCATTCAACCGTAAACATTAAGGGAATAAACATTATTGGAATTATCTTAAAAGCTAAACTTAATGTAATGTCACTACGCAAGCTAAACTGACCTGCGGTATGTCCATATAATGAAAAGTGTTCATTATAAAGCTTAAATTATGCATAGTAATGGAACACTAGTTTATTGATAAGTGATTGATTTATATTTTATTATTGCATTTATCAAATTGTGTTGTAGTGGGTATTTAGACTTAGGGTGCTTTCACACTAGCACTTTTGACGCACACCCGACTGATGTCGAACTCTGGTTTGGACCAGGCAATCGAACCAAGTGTGAAAGCATCCTTAGGGCCAGATTTACTAAACAGAGCAAATTAGCATGTGGCCGCAATCTAATAAAAGCACCGGTGGGAGTGGAAAGTTCTGCAGGTGATCTACTGAGAGTGTGCAAATTCAGTCATGTCAGGTGCAAAATCTGTTAATTCACCCAAAAATAAAACAAAAACTTGTCATCAGTACTCACCCTCATGTCGTTCCAAACCCATAAGACTTTCGTTCATCTTCGAAATGCAAATGAAGAAATTTTATTAAAAGATTGCAAAACTAATCCATATGAATCGAGCGGTTTAGTTGCAAATGTTCTGAAGAGACATGATCGCTTCATATGATGAACAGATTGAATTTAGGCTTTTATTCACGCATAAACATTGATCAGCGAACATAAACAGAAGCTCAACCGTACTTGCTTAATGCGTGAGAAGAAACCTCATTGGTTCTTGCGAAAGCTCAAACGTGATGCGTAACACGTGAATGAACCTCATTGGTTCTTGCGAAAGCTCAAACGTGATGCGTAACACGTGAATGAACCTCATTGGTTCTTGCGAAAGCTCAAACGTGATGCGTAACACGGGAATTAACCTCATTGGTTCTTGCGAAAGCTCAAACGTGATGCGTAACACGTGAATGAACCTCATTGGTTCTTGCGAAAGCTCAAACGTGATGCGTAACACGGGAATTAACCTCATTGGTTCTCGCACATCAAACGAACATGCTTGAGCTTCCGTTAACTGCAACTGATGATGTGAGAGTTGATGAATGCTTATATGTGAATAAAAGCCTAAATTAAATCCGTTTATCACATAAAGCGGTCGAGTCTCTTCAGAAAATGTGGACTAAACCGCTCAATTTATATGGATTAGTTTTACAATCTCTTTATGAACTTTTTGAAGAGTCAAATGGTAGTTGCGTAGCTGTCAATGGAGGGACAGAAATCTCTCAGATTTCATCAAAAAGATCTTCAGTTGTGTTCCGAAGACGAACAAAAATCGTACGGGTTTGGAACGACATGAGGGTGAGAGTTTTCATTTTTGGATGAACTAACCATTTAATACATGCTTTTTGGGGAGTGTTAAATAAATAATGGTGAAAATACCAGAAAATTGACTACTGTAAATCACATTGCATGATTCTTTTAAATACTCTCTGCCCATAAATGTAGCTGTCTGACATGGAAACTCCTACATATGCATATACAATAAGGTCAGCACAATTCTAACTCTGTCCACGGCTTTTTATCGGCTATCCTGACAGTAGTTTTTTTTTAACGGCAAAAGAGGCTTTGTGCCGCGCGCAAGCTGTTAGTAAATCTCGGCCTTAGACTCAACTTTGCGGAGCTCATGGTAAAAGTCATTGTTGGTGTTGCTGTGTCTCTTTTCTTTCTCTTTCCTCCAGGTCAGGGTGAAAGGGTGGTAAGTAACTGCTGGCATATTACCGTTTACCAGTAGAATACACAGGAAAGGGATACAAATTATTATTTGGCATCATATTATTATTATTTTTGGATCATGATTTGCAGGAAAATGCCTCATGTCCTGTTAGCATCTCTGTATTTTGATTGTATTCTGAGAAGTAGCAGCGGCAGTTTTTGCTTTTTACCGTAAAACAGACAAGATGAGTGAAGTAATTGCCAGTATTCTGAACAAAAGACTCTTTCTTTCCTGACTCCACATTCCCCAGAGTTTATCCAGTCAATCCTTAATCTCTCTGTTAAATCATGGGCGGTATTTGGTGGCTGTTCAGGTTTTTGAACAGTTTTTGTTTGACCGTGATCTGATCCATCTGTATATCTGATTGTTGTATTTTGATTCCTGTGACTGCCCACTGTGTGCATGCCCTAATTTTGGTGCTAATGTCTGAGGGTCTGTGTTACAGGGACAGCTGGATGTGTTGCCACATTGCTTCATGATGCTGCCATGAATCCAGCTGAAGGTATATTAGCTTTAATCTTCACTTTATTTTTCTATTACACTTCACTTCTATTGAAAAAGTCTTTAATATATACTGCCATTCAAAAGTTTGGGTCAGTAAGATTTTATTTTCTGGTAGGTATACTTTTATTCTGTAAAGATGCATTAAAATTGATCAAAGGTGACACTAAAGACATTTATAATGTTACAAAATATTTGTATTTAAAATAAATACTGTTCTTTTGAACATTCTATTCATCAAAGATTCCACAAAAATATTAAGCAGCACAACTGTTTTTAATAATAATTTTATTAGAGATGCACCGATGTATTGCCCGGCGATATTTATCGGCCGATTTTTTTAAATCAATTTAAAACCATTGACTATAGCATGAAAAGGCTGATATAACAAACCGATGTTTTATGAATTAACTGTGTGAATGCCCTAAGTTGTATAATGTCTGTTTCATAATACAACATTTTTCTCTGGGTAAAATAAGTTTTGTTTTTTTCATGAAAGTTTATCCTTTGCACATGTTTTTAAGCCTTGTGAATTTAAATATTCAAGCGCAAGATAATGTAAAAGAGCAGTCAATTCCACTTAATTATGCTCATTTGATTAAACAACAAAAGACAAAAAAAACTCACTATTCTTAACCAAATAACTTTAATGTATATTTAATTTATATAATGAATAATATATATTACATTTGATTACTTTATTTCTGTACCTGAAAACTACTGTTTGACCTACCTGAAAAGCACTGTTTATTTGCTCTGTTGTATTTATGAATTTATGTTGGCATGTTGAATGTTAAATGGATCCAACCCATGTTCAATTGAAATTATTTAATGATGCAGCAATAAACTAGCTAGTATACATTAATGGATGCTAATTTAAAACATAATCAAAACACTAATCTACTTTAATGACAAAAGTTCAAATAAGTGATAAATATCGGAATCAGCCAATAGTTTGTTAAAATCGGTATCGGCACAAAAAAAAAATCATATCGGTGCATCCCTAGATATAATTATATATATATATATATATATATATATATATATATATATATATTATAATGTAATATTTTATAATATTACTGTTTTTTTCCAGATAAATGCCTTAATGTGCATATTTTCAAGACACTTTCAAAAACATTAAAAAATGTTAATGACCCCAAACTTTTGAATGGTAGTATGTTTATTGTTCTACTTTGCATCTGTATCTAGTTTACATGGATACTTTTTTTTTTACTTGAATGGGTCCTCTTTTTTTTGTTTGTGTTGGATTTATTTCATGTCATAGCAATAACATTTTTGGGGCACATACCATGGTAGGAGAAAAAGATAGAAAGGAGAAAGATGCTTTCTGCAACCAGATGATGTAGCAAACTGTCCCATGCTAATTAGTAGGACTGCGACTGCTTATTATTTTGATAACTAGTCTATTTTTTTGTTGTAAAAAAAAAAAAAATTCTGTATTTTATAAAAAAAAAATTTTTAAAAACCATTTTATTCCACATCCTCCACAAAATTCTCCTTCAAATAATGCACAAATTGTGCAGCATACCTTAACCTCCCAGCCAGGAGGTGGCAGAAAAGATCTAAATTCACTACAAAACTCTCTCTCTCCCTTAAAAAAACCCAAACACACACATTTTCAAAAGACAGCCTTGTGAGAGCAGATTGGCCTTGCTCTAATTAACAGCTGTGCGATGTTGAAACGGTAGCATTAGCCGAAATCCCCCAGTGGCCCGAGTCTCAGTCAGACTGCAGCGTCTGTTTCTGCACTCTTGAGGCTCAAGGTTAACAGCGCAGGTGCCAGACTGAGACCTTGCGCAGACACCTGCTCTCCTTCTGGTCTGTTCCCAGCAGACCGCTTGACTGTAGGTCACGCAGGAGGCTCGTTTGATCCGCTCGCGTCCGGATGAAACGGACATTTCTCCTTTGATGGGCCTTACTGTATTTCAATCACGACCTGACTCGTTCACGCACTTGATTAACGTCCCCCTTCCTGTCCTCTTTTGTTTCCTGTCTGGACCGCGATGACCTCCCCTTGTTCAGTGGTGAAGCAGAGGATGCAGATGTATAACTCGCCGTACCGCGGCGTCCTGGACTGTATGCGCTGCGTGTGGCAGCGGGAGGGGATGTTGGCCTTTTATCGCAGTTACACTACGCAGCTCACCATGAATGTGCCCTTCCAGGCTTTGCACTTCATGACCTACGAATACCTGCAAGAGCTGTTGAACCCCCAAAGACAATACCACCCCTCGTCCCACATGGTGTCGGGCGCGCTGGCGGGCGCAATCGCCGCCGCCGCCACAACGCCGCTGGACGTTTGCAAGACGCTGCTGAACACGCAGGAGTCTCTGGCTCTCGATTCTGTCAGCCAGGGCGGAAGACACATCTCAGGCCTCGGCCATGCCTTCCGGACTGTCTACAGGCTTGGCGGCCTGCCCGCTTACTTCAAAGGCGTTCAGGCCAGGGTCATATACCAGATGCCCTCGACCGCCATCAGCTGGTCCGTCTACGAGTTCTTCAAGTACATTATCACCAAACACCAGCACGAGAAGCGCAGGATCCAGAGGGACGGAGAGAAGTAACCGGCGAGACCCTGGCATACCCAACCTGATAAGCACTCGAGCTGCAAATGGACTGATTTAATAAATGATACGCACATATAGAGTCGAAACACTCATGTCTGTTTACTTCTTTTCATTCAGCATTTAATACTTTCCTGTATAATTCAGCTAATAATCATGACCTAAGTTTTCACTGTGACAGCTCAAAAAAACAAAACATCTTTGTGAGTCCCACAAGAGGGCATCAGAGGCCTCTTCAGACTTGATATGCTAATGAGGGGGCGGTCCTTTAAATGTGTGGGTGGGCATCAGAATCTCTAGACTTCTCCAATTCCTTTTTTTTCCATCTAAACAGTACCCACAAGAGTAAACCTGAAACAATTTTTTTAATATACCCAGCCAAAACCAATGCGCACAATTGAAGACGTATCTGTACATTCAAATTGGGATTTTAAATATCATTTAAATCATTGTTTATGGCAGAATGTAGACCTGTACAGTAATTTATTGCCTTCTCTGGATGAATAGCACTCAGAGGTAATGAAAGATATATGTTAGAGGTATTTTTGTAGTATTTGGCTGTGGCATTTCATCAGCACTTGTGGGATATGCTCCTGCAGTTGTTCCAAAGTTTTGAGGCGGAGATCACTGCCACTCCGCAACTTCTAGAAATAGTTTTGAGGGGACTCCCGCATAGATCTGTTTGAGAGCTTTAGAAAGACACAGTCCTTTCTGCCCAGCGTTAGTAACATCTAGTCAACAATGCCTTACACATGCAGATCACATGGCCTGAGTGTCATTTAAAACAGATTCTTTATCTATCGAGGTCCTTCTGAGTAATTAAATGAATATGAATTGGTTTGAGTTATTTCTTGATGGACACTAGAATGTATTTTGGTTTGCTCTTAACTGAATTTGAGCTCTTGTTTTTGAAAGTTTCTGCTGAAACTATGGAGTTTTATTGACAGCAGTCTGACTGCCCCGTTCCATTTTGTTCCTCAGCTTCCAATAAATTCGCAGTGCAGGAAATTCCTTGGCATGCATAAAGCTGATGTCTGTGTGATTTCAATTATTTATCTGTAAACTAATTTAAGTTGGGAGTTAAATGAATGTTCTTGGTTAACATGATTTATTTTCTTTTTTTGACTGGTTTGTATATAAAAAATTGCACTCATTATATCATTCAGAAGTTTGGGGTTGGTATAATTTATGTTTTTGAAAGAAGTCTCTTGTGCTCAACGAGGCTACATTTATTAGATGAAAAATACAGTAAAAATAGTTATATTCTGAAATGATTCCTGATGTTTTTTTGCAAAAAATACATTACCTAATTCTATACATTACCTAGGCATTCTATAGAATGCCGGATTACACACTTTGCCGGTAACATATATAATATAAAACTGGTTAACATTAAGAAACATCCACAGTGATTACAATGGTAAAACATTCACATAGAACAGTATAGTCCCCGTACTTAAAAGATGAATTTAGACACCTTTGGAGCTCAAATGTCTCATTTTTTGCTTTTTAAATCTTCTGGAACTGTTTGTACCATTGATTTCCAAGTGCATTACTGTATATGGCAGCCCTTGATTTATTTTGTGCATATTTTATACTTGTTTTTTTATACTTGTTCCTACTTGGATGCTCATAAGTTAGTCATTACCTCCTAAAAAGCTATCCAGTACATTTAGATACACGACTTGGCCTAATTCCTCTGTGTGGATTGTGGAATTCCTCTGCTGGTGTCCTCGGGAATGAAGGAGCAGCACCTCTTAAGCAGGAAGAGTTGAAAGATCTCTGTTGGTGGCAAATTCAGTGTTTGGTCTAAGACACAGGTGCACATGTGACCTTTGACTTAAAGTTTCCGAACAATTGCCAGGGGTGTACATGGAGGAGCTCTCACTTTACCTGCATGCTAATGTCTGGACAAGAGGGTTAAATGTTTCTTTTTTTTATGAGACAGCCTCTAATGTGGCGCTAAAAGTATTTGGACACTTAAACAACACAAGTTTCTCAGTCTTTTTTGTGTGTGTGTGTGTGTGTGTGTGTGTGTTTTGATGTCAAGCACCTGGTGCCAAGGTAAGTTTTTAGAAGATGTATGAAGCCAGTTCCTCTCAAGTTTGCACAGGTGTAATTTATTTATTAATTACCGGTATATATTAACCACTTACTTTTGACAAACGCAAAGTGTGTGTGTGTTAGAATTTTGTATTTATATATAATCAAGAGAGACAAAAAAAGACATTTATAATGTTACAAATGATCTCCATTTCAAATAAAGGCTGTTCATTGTTCAAAGAATCCTGAAAAAAAGTGTCATGAGATTTGATTTTACACCAAAATATTAATCAGCAAAAACTATTTTCAACACTGACAATTATTAATAATTGAGCACCAAATCAGCACATTAGAATTATTTCTGAAGGATCATGTGACACTGACGACTGGAGATACAGCTTTGACATCACAGGAATAAATTATGATGTTGTTTATGGTTTATAACAGTGGTTTTTCTTTGATGTTTTTCCTTGGAAATGTTTAAAATCCCTATTGATATTTTACATAATGCAATAATGCATTTTTTAAGTGTATATATTATTTTAAAACCTGTCACAATAATGTCCTGATGATGTAACAGGTAGGTAACAGCATGCCGCTGATGATGGGGTTAAAAAAATCCTCCCTTTTCTCTAAAGCTATGAGAGAGAGCAGATGACAGACGAAGAACCATCAGTCCCGCTCCTGAGAGCCGCAGGCTCAGCCGGCTGAACGTGAACTTGACTGTCAGTCTGCCAGGTGGAAGAGCTGGACTGTAATGGAGACGCACATGGATGTCACTGTGAGTTAGACCTGATTCAAATGCCCAAGGCAAAGGAAAAAGAGTCAAACGATCTCAATGCAATTTTGTACTTGGTTTCAATTCAACTGTAAACTGTAGATTATTAATCTGGATGCTCTTGCACAGTTTATTTTCTGGGACTAATCATACAATGACAAGGTGGTGTTGACTTTAGTCTGCCATTTCTAAGAACTTATCAAATTTGAATACAAACCTGACATGGAAATCAGGTCTGGAGTTTCTATCCTTGGATGCCTCAGTGGATACACAGGTCTAACGTCAGTCATAACCAGTGTGTTCACTTTATATTATCCTGTTTGCAAAAAAAAAACACACACACACACACATTGCAGGACATTGAATTATTTGCTTTTGGAAAGAATCCATATCCATCAGACATCATTTTGCTCTCTTTTAAAGTAATACGGGATTTAATGAGAACATTGGGTATCATTGAAAAATATGTACAAAGTTGCATTCAAAAAATAAAATCTGGGTGATTTTGCTGCTGGTTCTGTTTGCAGGTGCAAGATGATATTTTTTTATACAGTCTTTATTCTCTACTCCAGACGTATATCTTGTCAGGTAGACATCTGTTCAAACAGGGAGTGTTAATGAACACTCTTTGAATGTCTGAGAGTGTGTGATGGTGTGTTTCACCCCACCCTAGCTTTCGTTTATGTCTCTCCTCCCATCCGTGTCGCGGGTGGCCCGCACAAGCTTGCCCACAATGGTGCTGATGAGCTTCCTCTGCAGAGTCTGTAGGGGATTATGAGGAGGTGTTTATGGTTCCTGATCCATCCAGTGATCGGCCCTATAAGCAGTTCTTTAAGGAGTCAGAGATGGTGAATGAGGTATTTGTTGGGAATTAGGTGATGTTATTGTTGTTTTAGAACATGTGCCTGGGCTGATGTTTGATCAGCTGAGTCAGAGAGAGACTTGGAGTAGTTTCCTAAGTGGGAGAATGTGAGAAAGTGTGTGTTGCTTTAGTTGTTGGACTGCTGACAGACAGTGGAGTGTTTGCTTTTTCTTCGAACTCTAATAAAGAGCCCTCACGGCCTGGTAGAGGATATGTCTCATGAGACACTTGTTTGTTTGGGTTGTTCTCCATCGATTTACCACACACACATTAACGTAGTTTCATTGCATTTGATGCTCAGCATTTCTGCATGCAAGATTCCGATCAATCAAACCAATGGCCCAATTGGTGTTACTAGCACCATGGCTGTTTGAGCCAAAACTGTATATACCCTTGGTCTTGATTTTTTTATGCCTTTATGATCATCAAATATGAAATGATTATTTATCAGTCACTGGATTGTCCTGCAGTGAAGCTCTATTTTGTTAAATTCTTCCCCACAATTGTTAAGAGATGTTGAGATCAACCTATATGCAAAAATATCACAAAAGCAGTCATTGCCTTGTTTATACCTGGTATCAAGATGCCTTTCGGTCGATCGGATCACAAGTGGACAACTCTAAATACAGGTCCGGATTGCTTTCGTAGTGTAAACGCTCATGTGGTCGAATGCGTTCAAGATCGCCTTCTCTCCACCTACTGACCTAATAATGACCTAATATTCCCCTGAAAGTTATAGCCTATTTATGCTTGAGTAGAAGCACAATAAAACATTTTATTGCATTTTTTCCCCAATCACATATACAGTCATGTGTAAAAGAAAGGACACCCTTTTGAATTATATGGTTTACGTATCAGGAGGACATAATAAAAAATCCTCTGGTCTTTGGCAGGTCTTAAAATTAGGTAAATACAACCTCAGATGAACAACAACACATGACATATTGTCATTATTGTCATATCACACAGTGTCATTATTTGTTTAACAAACACTTTGTCAAAATGGAAAAGTCATGTGTGACAAACTAAGTAGGCTACACCCTTACTGCTTCCATAGGAATTAAGAGGGTAAGTAGCAGTCAGGCCATTCTAAACAAATGCCTTTGATTAATTGATCATCAGCAAGTGTGACCAACTCTATAAAAGCAGAAGTTTTGGCAGTTTGCTGGTCTGTAGCATTCAGGTACGCACACCAATGCCAATGGAGAAAAGACATCAGCAATTTCTTGCTGCACATCAATCTGAAAAGGGTTGTACGGCCATTTCCCAACAATTTGAAGTCCGTCTTTCTACAGTGAGGAAGATTATTCAAACATTCAAGACAGTTGCCAATCTTCCCAGGAGTGGACGTCCCAGCAAGGTCAGACCGTGCACTGCTCAGAGAAACTGCAAAAAACTCAAGAGCTACATCTCAGACTCTACAGGCCTCAGCTGACATGTTAAATGTTAAAGTTCATGACAGTACAGTTAGAAAAAGACTGAACAAGTATGGCTTGTTTGGAAGGGTTGCCAGGAGAAAGCTTCTTCTCTCTAAAAAGAACATGGCAGCACAGCTTAAGTTTGCAAAGTTGCATCTGAACAAACTTCAAGACTTCTGGAACAATGTCTTCTGGACAGACGAGACCAAAGTGGAGATGTTTGGCCATAATGCACTGCGCCACGTTTGCCAAAAACCCATCAACACAAACACCTCATTCCAACTGTCAAGCACGCTGATGGAGGGGTGATGATTTGGGCTTGTTCTACAGCCACAGGACGTGGGCAGTCTGGGCACCTTACAGTCACTGAGTCGACCATGAACTCATGAAGTCAAATATGAGGCCATCTGTCCAACAGTTAAAACTTGGGTGATACTGCATCATGCAAAGGGACAATAATCCCAAGCACACAGGCAAATCTACAGCAGAATGGCTGAATAGGAAATGAACCAAGGTGTTGCACTGGCCTAGCCAAAGTCCAGACCTAAACTCAAAATGCTGTGCAGGACCTTAAGAGAGCTGTGCATAAACAAATGCCCACAAACCTCAATGAACTGCAGCGACACTGTAAAAAAGAGTGAGCCAAAATTCCTCCACAACGATGTGAGATACTGATAAAGTCATATAGAAAATAATTACTTCAAGTTATTGCTTCTAAAGATGGCTCTACAAGCTATTGAATCATGGGGTGTAGTTTGTCACACATGGCTTCTCCATTTTGGCTTTATTTTTGTTTGTTTTTAAATTACACGGTTTAATATGTTATCTGTTGTTGTTTATTTGAGGTTTTAATTAATTTTAAGACCTGCTATAGAGAGATCTTTTTTTACTATGTTCTGATACATAAAACAGAAGGGTGTACTTTCTTTTTCACTTGACTGTATAGCAATCGTCATAAATCAGTTCTAAATTGAAAGCTTAAACACTAAAAATTCACCCTTTGAAAACCATTTTTAACTTGGACATTGCGTTACAAAGGAAACAGTATTTTACATGATTTTAGCGGGCTCAGTTTTGGTGGTCTTAACTTCAAATTTGGAACACAAATTGTTTTCCTTCTGCAATAATCTGGTGAGGATTTTCGTTAAAAAGAGACCAACCTTAGGTCTGTGTTAAAGTGAAATAATGTGTGAATATAAAAGAGCATTCATGAATTACAATCATTTGAATTCAGATCTATGCTCAAAAAGGTGACAGTATCTATTAAGTATCAAATGTAAAGTGAAGCTAAGAAAACATTTAGTGATAATTCCCTTACAATTAGTTTTCGTAGCTTTCTTGGCAGTGTACTTTTTTTATTTAATTTTTGCAATTTATCTATAAGGACAATTTATTTATTTAGTGCATTGCAAACAGTATGTTTTTCTGAAAAGTAAGATATCATGCTTTTGTTCCAACCGGATCATTGAGTGAGTGAGTCACTGCAAAAAATTGGATCAAAAGAATGATTCATATTACATCTTGGAGCGGCTCTCTTTTTTTCCAGTTTGAAATAACAATGAACGGCATGTTTTTATTAAATGTTGAGCAGTAAAAAAGTACAATATTATGCTTTGTTTGGAATGTAGTAAAGTAAAACTTGAGATTGGGTCCGACGGGGGTCAAAGGGGGCAGAGAGTTGTTAAAGTGTCCTTATTATGGCATTTTATTTTAAAGGTTCCTAATTTTGCTTTGGAGGTCTCCTGCAATAGGGTTAAATGCATTAAATGCATAAAAACTTTTATATTCCTTATAATATACATATCACATAATTTCTTAATGAGTCTGAAAATGGTTAGTTCGAAGATTCAAGTCCAACTGAAATCAAAATTGACCCTATTTACTTTGTTAGCGCATATTACTAGTCTTGTGGTGAAAAATTTATCTGTACAAGTTAATACACAGAAAAAAATTGTTTGCCGTCATAATCTTTAATCAAAGTCTGAAAAGTTACTTCCGGTCTGGAATGGCGTTCCTTCTCTGATGATGTAGGTTTGACGGCTTGGGTTGGGAAACGCTTAACCACTCCCCTCAAACCATAGTCTGCTATGAGCAGAGATGGAGAGGAGGAGCGCTAGAGTAAAACCCTGCCCTCTGTTCAATATTCCTTTTCACTGGGAAATACGTCACAACACTGGAGAAAAGTCGTTTGCAACTTCCGGTTCACGCGGACTTTCAGTCTCTCTAAACCCCTTAATTCCGCAAGCCTATACTCTGCTCTGATTGGTCAGACGGCCCAGTCTGTTGTGATTGGTCTTCCGCTTACAGCGTGTGTCAGAAATTAAATGCCTTTTACCATATCTGAATTTCATTTCCAGAGGCTTCCTTAGCACTTGTATCACAGTGTTACGAACAGGAACGATGGACAGTTTTTCAGTATCACTGATTCAGTGTGTCCTTATTCTTTTGAAGTGCATGCAAAGTGGATTTGCATCACTAAAATCCCAACTTATCAACATGTTGACAGCACGAACCAGACTGCCAGTCTCAGCTACAACTACAGTGTTTGAGGATGGCTTAAAGTAGACGTTTGTTGGCAGCCAATTTGTTATATTGTTACGTAGGCATGTAACGGGAAGTCAGACTGGAATTGCTGATGACTCGTTTCAGCAGTTCAAAATCGATTCTTTCTTTAGGAGACATTAGGGGCATTCGCACCAAAGGAACGTTTTCATAGTTCCTATAACTATTGGCAGAAGTACATGCTTTTTGGCATGTTCGCACCACAGGAACTAAGAATGGTTATAGTTATAGGAACACCTTTTGAGTGGACTAAATTAGCTTCTACTTTAGACCAGGGTCTAACTCAGTACAATAGGAACCAGTGCTGAGGGTAACGCATTAC
Organism: Abramis brama; assembly: GCF_963993115.1. Lineage (NCBI taxonomy): Eukaryota > Metazoa > Chordata > Actinopteri > Cypriniformes > Leuciscidae > Abramis > Abramis brama. The sequence goes on from NC_139981.1 coordinate 23,045,189, forward strand.
GGTTACGTAATCAGATTACTTTTTTCAAGTAACTAGGAAAGTAACGTATTACTTTTAAATGGACTTTTTCAAATAAGTAACGCAAGTTACTTTGTTTTCCCATTTATTGACTGACAGCTCTCCTGTCCCTATGTTGAGAGAAATTGGGAGTGCTGAGCATAAGCGTTGTTTCCACTGTGTGAACATGATGGTTATTGTAGCTCTAGACTAAATGTAAGCGTACATTTACTCATCACTTTGCACTTTTAGATTTGCCAAAAATATATATTTTTTGTTGTTTGAAGGGGTTAAAAAACAATCAAGTAAACCCAGCCCTGAGAGTAACGTAAAATTGTAATGCATTACTTTTAAAAGTAACTTTCCCCAACACTATTACTGTACCAGTGATGTAAGTGTATGTCAATTGGCCCAACGCATGCCATGTTACACACAGTTAACAAACTCCATGAACTAACTCCACAAATATGGAGAACAGCAATAGATAGACCAACGCCAAAGTCCAAGCACTTCTCAAGCTTTACGCTAAGGAGGAAATCCAACACGAGGACCAAGCGGAACATGATTATGTATTTCTGCCATTAGCAACATTGGCAATAAACCACACGGCAAACACTATAATAGTTTTTCATATACCATTTACTTTCTTGGTAACACTTTACAATAAGATTAATTTGTTAATGTATTAACTAACATGAACTAGAGCAATACATTTGTTACTATATTAGTTAATCTTTGTTAATGTTAGTTAATAAAAATACAGCTGTTCATTGTTTGTTCAAGTTAGTTCACAGTGCATTCACTAATGTTAACAAATACAACCTTTGATTTTAATAATGCATTAGTAAATGTTGAAATGAATATTAACTAAGATTAATAAATAGAAGTATGTTCATTCTTAGTTCATGTTAACTAATAAATCTTATTGTAAAGTGTTACCACTTTCTTTGTTTAACAGTTCTATCTAATAACGCATTAGACAGATCGCAAACAAATGAAGATGGAGAATGGGAGCGCTGTGTGCTCAGGCTCTGCCGTTCTCAGCGCCATCAAACTAAAAGTATTGTACAACAACCAGAGCGGCAGAGCTTACGTCACTTCAGACTTCCTACTGGCGGTGCAAATGCAACCAGAAAAATGGCCCTAGGTGAAAATGTAGTTCTCAAGGGACCGTCCTGGTGGCTAGTTCCTATATCTGAGTTCCTATAACTACCCGGTGCAAAAGCCCCTAAACTTTATTTGTTGTGCACTTTGATCTTTAAACCTGTGCAGACTTTGTACATTAACAAACTGCAATTGGATCTGTCAAATTCACAAATGAATCATTTATCGTGATGTTTGAACTGTTTCAAACGAGTCAGCGAAAAGGAAATGGCTCATTTGTTCATATATTGCGTCTCGGGGAGTCTATTGATTTCTTCAGTTCCAAATAATAACAAAAAAGTATGTTTTTCTGAAATGCAGTGCAGTAAAAAAGACGCTTTTGAACGTGGCAAAAATGCTCTGATAAAGTACAGATACTTAAAAAAAAATGCACCAAAAAACTCCTCCTTAATGTTCACCATTGGCAAGGAATATGTGATTGACGCCTCTCACCTGAAATCAGGCCAATTACACAGGTGTGATATGAAGTTTTCCTTGCCTGAGGCTGACTTTATATCTGAAGTTGACACCTTTTCATATCATTTGAACTGACAGCTGCTCTTTTTGGCCTTCTTAACATTAACCAGAGCCTTCTTTGCCATTCAAATTATCCACACCAGCCACTCTTGCAACAACCTTTACCAACATTCAAGGAACAGGATTTCCAGCTGTGATTTATACTAATTGGTCTTGTGCTTTGCCTTTACAGATGTGTTTGTGCATTGGTTGACCCCGGAGACCTGATTGTGACTGTGAGACCACTTGACTGTGAACTTTGACGTGGTGGTCATCTTCATGTGGCCTTTTACAGAGGTCTCCACCTTTGTGTCTCTGTAAACACACACAGTCTTACCTAATCTAAACTATTTAGTCTGGCAGTGAAATCCTCTCAGCATCAGTGCTATTATGCAAAGAATGACTCCTCTTCGGAAGCTAGAGCCATTTTATTACTAGGGCTGCCAATTTACAAAACAGTAAATATATACTACCGTTCCAAAATTTGTTGTCTTTTATTCAGCTGGGATACATTAAATTTATCCAAAGTGACAGTAAAGACATTTATTAATGTTACAAAAGATTTCTATTTCAAATGAAAGCTGTTCTTTTGAACTTGCCATTCATCAAAGAATTATGAAAAAAAATGTATCACGGTGAGCAGCACAGCTGTTTTCAACATTGATAATAATAAGGATCACGTGACACTGAAGACTGGAGTAATGATGCTGAAAATTCAGCTTTGCCATCACAGGAATAAATGAAAATTTAAATATATTAAAATAGAAAACAGCTCATTTAAATTGGAAAAATATTTCACAATATTACTGTTTTACTGTAAACGTGATTATGCCTTCTGTATTGATTTGATTTCCATTATTTATTTGGATTGCCTCTTTGTTTTCTCTTTAATGGTGGCCGATGTTTCGGCTAGGACGCTCAGGTAGGTATAGGATAAATGTTCTTTTTCTATTTTCTTTTCTTTCTTTTTTTTTTTGGCATTAACAGACCACAAAAGCCTTGATCTTGTTTTTAGTTATAGCACCACTTAGCAGTCATGGTGAAAGGCGTATGATTAATCAGAGAGACGCACTTATAGTTTTGACAGCAGTAACTGGCAGGCCTGCAGGCTTTGAGGAAGCTCTTGTGTTTACCCAGTTTTCCATCACAGATCTGCTTTCAGACCCTCACACAACTCCATTTGTTTTCATTCCCTACAGCAGACACCTCCCCTCTTCAATCCATCTCGCTGACGAACAAGAGTTATCTTCTTTCTCTTTTGCAGGAGTCTTGAAAGTCCTCATTCCTTGTGAAAATGACTGACTTGTGTCATTGGACCTGGTTTTTGTATTAACCGCCATTTACTTTGCCCCGCTGATGATCATAAACATGGAGGATGATAGGAAAAAGTCACATGACTGAAACATCAGTCTGAATAGGTCAAATTTCAATCACAGTGAATATTATTTTCATTTTCAATTCAGTTCCTTTTAACTGAATTTTTCTTATAGAACCATGTAAAAAAAAGAAAAAAAAGAAGTGTGCCGCATTGGCATTTCCGAATATAACAAGGTTGGCACAAAACATTTTTAAAAGGAAATTTCACGTTTATTTATTTATTTTGTGTGTGTGTGTGTGTGTTAAATTTTATTCATTTATTTAATTTGTATAATAATTTATCACATTGGAAAACCAAATCCGATTGATATACCAGAAATTACTTTAATTTAAATGATTCAAATTGTATCAGTTAATTATTTAAATGATTAAATATTTGAACTCCAAACTTACTTGGTTAAAATAATGTAGTGTTTCAGGGTTACATTTAGTAGCAATAAATAACTATTTTGCAAGGCTGTTAGCACAAATTTACGATGAGCCTAATAGTTTAAGAATAGCCTATATTTGTTGAGCACTAATCTTGTTGAGATTGCCAGTGTTTTGGGGTTATAATATACGTTTTTAGAGTAGCTGCTGGATAATGTTCAGCTCTCATGTTAAATGTGATGGGTGAGAGGCAGTCTTTCCTCTGGCAAGGTTTTTGATCATATCTTCCTTCTTTCACAGAGAGCGTGTTTTGGATAGACAGTATGGCGCCCAGTTGCTTCTGTGTACATTACAGACAGACGTGAAGCTCTCAGCTGAGAGGGGAGACCTATGCTGGATCTGGATATACAGAGCTGCTCTGCTGAAGAATCCCATTGTCTGGCTTCCCGTGAGTGGTGAGCGGTTCCCAGGACTTGCCTTGTCTAAATAAGCCATGACAGAGTGGACTCCCTCCTGCAATAGCCTCTCTGACTCACTTATCTCTGGCAGACGCACTCTCAACACAAACCAGTGCCGTCTCTCTGTCACACAGCCTAATCTGTAATGTCATGGTTCACTGAAACACTCCCACTCTCTCCGAAAACTGGCACTACCTTCTTCAGCTCTCTGATGATCCAGTACAATTAATACAATACTGTTCAAAAGTTGAAGTTTAAAATTTTATTTACAATTTTTAAATAATGTACAAAAATATATTAAAAACTGTCATATTTTGAAATACTATTGTATTATTGTTTAAAATAACTGTTTTAGTTTAATATATTTCAAAATGTAATTTATTCCTGTGATGGTATCATTATTACTCCAGTCTTCAGTGCGGTTTTGCTGCTCAAGAAACATTTCTTATTATTATCAATGCTGAAATCAGTGCTGCTTATCATGATAAATTTTTCCACAATTCTTTGATGAACAACAAGTTCAAAAGAACAGCTTTTATTTTAAATAGAAATGTTTGTTTTTTTAACTTTGTAAATATCTTTGCTGACGTTTTTGATTCATTTTAATGCATCTTTTCTGAATAAAATAATTCATTTTAAAGAAATGTGTAAAACTTAGTGTATACAGAGTGCAGAGAAATCAGCTCAATATGTGCATAACACTTTTAGCAAAATAAAAACCTATTTTTTTGTGTTAACTCCAGTTATGTCAGATATTCATTTCAAATAATGTAGATTTTTAGAGACTGGAAATCAACATTTAGTCTAAGTAGCCCCAAAAAGTGTTGGCCAGCACTTAATGTAGGAATATCATTGCATTAGATAACAACATATACATTTCAATATTTAAAGGTCCCGTTCTTTGTGATCCCATGTTTCAAACTTTAGTTAGTGTGTAATGTTGCTGTTAGAGCATAAATAATATCTGTAAAATTATAAAGCTCAAAGTTCAATGCCAAGCGAGATACTTCATTTAACAGAAGTCGCCTACATCGAACGGCCCGTTTGGACTACATCCCTCTACTTCCTTCTTTAATGACGTCACTAGAACCGTTTTTTGACTAACCTCCGCCCACAGGAATGCTCCCTCAACTCTACCGCAATTCGTTTATGTACTTGCGCACTTCTTATAACTTATATGTGTTTACTCAGCTCTTACGGTGATTTTCTGAAGTAAAACTGACGCTTCATCTTTTGTGTGATGTACAATAAACTTTATTAAACTCATAGCTGCCAACTTTTGAGTTTAGCTTGGAGTGAGATTTTTGTTGTCGGGGATTTTTGTTGTTGGGGGGGGGGGGGATATAAGTTAATGATTACTTATATCATTAACTTTATTTAATGATATAAGTAAAAATATAATAAATATGCAATATAGTACACATATTTAGCAAAATACTCTCTATAGCTCTTTTTTTCTAGCCAACTAATGCCTCGTTTCCACTGAGCAGTACGGTACGGTACGGGACAGAACGGTACGGTTCGGGTCTGTTAACCATGATCTGGCTAGCGTTTACACTGCCAACAGTACCCTTACTTGATAGGCGTGGTGTTTCGATCGACGTCATTTTCGCGCGAAGAAGAACATAGTAAACTACAATGGATGACATACAGCAGATCTTGTTCTTGCTCCTCGACATGTTTGTCACAAGAAGACAAGCGCCGACATTAGGCTTTTCTCAATATCAAGTAGGCTACGCAAAGTTTGTAGGCCTACTTGCCATGCGACTCCTACATGGTACATCGCGTTCTTAAAAGCGTCACTCAGCTCGCTCTGCTACTCCGGTTATCTCTGTTAACTTACTCAGTATGTAACGTTACATTTTAAGCAACAATAAAACGAAATATGTTATAAAACACCACTCTGCCTCTTTTCGTTTTCGTTTAAATAAATTAAACATTATAGGGACACAAATGTGGTTCATGCGCAACGCATATTGATTATTCACTGCACGTTATACGTTATTCTATTTATAACAAAACGAAATTTAAAACACAACCCTAACGTTACCTCTTTTCGTTTAAAAAAATAAATAAAATAAACATATTCCAGGCAATATATGCATTTGTACAAATGTTGCAATAAACATCAGTGATAATCTTGTAATAAAAAATGACAAGAAACCATATTTCTTTTTGTAAAATTTCAGTTTTATCAATAATAGCCTATATAAAAGTTTAAGTAAAGTACAAGAAGCTATACAATAAGAAATAAAGCAAACAATTCAGTCAAATATCCAAATGCAGCGCTCTAGTCTAACATTACAAGTAAAGTAATACAAATAACGTTAATATGAAACTAAACTTAGCCCTCAGCCAAAACGATTGACAGGGAACTCATTATATATTCACGAGACCAAAGATCGCCCGTTAGGTCTACACAAAACGAATTATATCTTATGTTTAACCACTACCGTCGGAGTCAGCGACGAACGCCGAGGACTAGCCGAGGAAAGGCTCATCCAGCCGGGAAACATGAGCGCCGAGCGCCCGCTGAACGCATGGATCTCACAACCGGGGAAAAAAATAATCATCTTTATAAATAAACCACAGATTTGAGCTTTAAACAACTACATTCTCGCCTGAAAAACTCTTAAAATTACATTTAGTGATACAGTACCAGTAGTATTATATTAAACTGTATATTAAAAAATGGCGCTTCTTAAGGCCAATTTATACTTCTGCGTCGAGTGTACGCCGTAGTGTACGTCGTAGGCTACGCACGTAGGCGACGCCGTCGTGAGCATTTATACTTCTGCGAATGTCTGTGTTGCTCTGCAGTTACACCGCCGAAACGCTAGTTGGCGCGGGTGGGTTTTAATGTTCCACTGTGTTTACATTCCTCGCGGCTGTTTTGAGTTTAGGTTTCTACGAGCAATGGCGACTGAAGGAGTCATACAGATGGCTGTATTTCCGCACTTCTTCAAGCAATCTCTCGGTCACTTGGTCTATTTCCATGGCTCTTCACTGATCTTCGGAATTTAAAAATGGCGGGCGGTGCAGAGTGCAGAAGATCATTCCGGAAATGCGTAGGAGGAAACGCGATGCTATCCAGCCGACCAATCACAGATCTTGCGGTCCGCGTCGCCGCGACGCGTAGTTACATTTTTGAGGAGGTGCGCGTCAGGGTACGGCGAAGGGTACGACGTATGGTACACGTCAATGCGTATGCTACGCCGTACCTTCTACGCGCACCCGACGCAGAAGTATAAATTGGCCTTTATGTTGTCATTCCTCTTGTAGCACGCGCAAGTGACGATTCTCTGTCAACCAATCAACGTCCTGCAGTGAGTCTCGCTCCACCTTTTAGTACCGTTCCACTGTGCTAGGTACCCCAATGGAAGGGTACCTAAAAAGTGGTACGGTACGGTTCGGCATTTTGGTACCATTCACAACTTTTGATAGTGGAAACGCAAATAAATGCGTACCGTTCCGTACCGTACCGTACCGTACCGCTCAGTGGAAACGAGCCATAACGTGCTATGGTCATTAAATGGCTTTCCTGAGGTAAATGTTATGTGACATAATTGTTCTCCAGCTGTTTTATTGACCCCTTTGTTTGATTGATTGGTCGATATTATGTATGAGGAATATACATTTCGGTAAGTTGTAGGCTACTGTATCTTTCAACGGTGTTCATTCGTGTTTATTTACTAGCTAGTAGAGATGATCGGTTCACGTGCTGCTAGGGATCTGTCGCGTCACATTTACAAGCGCCAAAACGGTATTTATTGTTTGAATTTCGTAATAAAAGTGACAGAATCTGAGAGCTGAGATTTTTTATATCATAAGTAACCTGCTCTGTCTAGTATGTCGGTCCTCTTTGCTTCGCGATTTTTCTGTGCGTGAGAAAATGGATGTGTGGCGTGAGAGCATGTGAAAAGTGTCAATTGCGTGTGTCTCACGGTGAATGCGTGAGAGTTGGCAGCTATGTTAAACTCATCAGTATATGTTTGATCATCATTCAGACAGCAGACTTGTAGGCTATTAATAAATAATGGATACATACAAACAGATGACAAATACGTTATAATAACCGTAATTAAACTACTAAACTATACCTGTTCCATCTCTATACAGCACTCTGACTCTGTAGGCATTATTGTCCGACTCTAAATGAACACCATTACTGAGAGTTTCTGATATTATCATCATTCCGTGAGATTAAATTGTCCTGACAGACTGAGCGCGAGCTCATGAAGCTCCGCCCCCTGGGTCGTCCAGCAGCAGCTTATTTGCATTTAAAGGGCACACACTAAAACAGCGCGTTTTTCTGTGCCCCAAAAAATGAAAATTTAAACATGCTGTAAAAAATGTTCTGTTGGGTATTTTGAGCTGAAACTTCACATACACACTCTGGGGACATCAGAGACTTATTTACATCTTGTGAAAAGGGGCATAATACGGGACCTTTAAGCATTTAAGCTATAGAAGTGTTTCTGCATCAGAGTAAAAAAATAAATAAAAATTGTAATTGTGACTTTTTGTGATATACACACGTGTATATATATATGATATATCACAAATGTGACCTTATTTCTCATAATTGTTTAATCTCACATTGTGACTTAGTTTAATACTTTGATATCTCCCAAGGGTAGCATGTACAGGTTAAAAAAAAGCAACGGTCCTAGTACTGAGCCTTGTGGTACTCCATACCAAACTTGTGATCAATACCTCTTCGTTTCCTGCTACAAACTGCTCAGAAAACGGTCAGATAAGTACGATTTGAACCATGCCAATGTGATTTCACTAATGCCAACATAACAACACAACGAGCCTATTCAAAAGAATGTTGTGGTCGATAGTATCAAATGCAGCACTAAGATCCAGTAAAACTCATAGAGAGATGCAACCACGATAGGATGATAAATTCTGACTGGAAATTCATGAAGTCATTATGCTGTGCTTTTGGGAAATGTTAGGAAATTTATTTGTCATTGATTTAGCCTCTGTATCAAATAAATACTTAGGGTTGTGTTTGTTTTCTTCTAAAAGTGTCGACAATTAAGCAGATTTAGCAATAAGTCTGTTACATTATACAAGCCACACGTGCAAACAAGCTCACACACAATCTCACACAATCTCAACTCTCTCTCCCTTTTGTTGTGTGCCTAAGCTGATGTTTTGGAAACATAATCTATAGGTCAGAGCCCCTCAGCGTGTGCACCTGCATATGGAAGAGGGTATTGTCAGCCCAGGTAGAGTAAAACCCCTTGACAACATGCACCTTAAAAAAAGAGAAAGCAGCAATATCCTAGAATCCTCCGATGATACTGTTACACTGCTTTACAGAATCTCTGTTGACAGACAGCCTGTCTCGTCCCTTGTCTATTAGCCTGTGGGCATGAGACTTTATCCAAACTGCAGTTCTGTTTGTTCACACACCAGTAGTCAAATACTTTTCTATTATACTGTTGACAATCAAAAGACAGTGAATAATTTTGGTGAATATTAACATTAAACTTGACAAATTCATTTATAAGTCACACTCTAACACTCGCACGATACTTACCGGCTGAGATGGACACATGACAAGTCTTCATTTTGACAGATTACCTGAAGCTTTGTGGCTCTGTGAGTCAGGCAGAAACCCTGAAAGCTGTTTGAAAACACACCTGCCCTGCCTTTACCGTCCCTTCCCTCTGCCTGTGCTGAAAGCTGCTATCTGTCTGTCTGTTTCTGGTTCCTCTTCAGTTTGATAAACCTCACGGCCAAGCCGAAGGACATGACAGTTCCTCAGTTCTTTGAGCTTGTTTGCTACGTTGGTTAATCTTTTAGACTGTCTTTCTAAGACACTAGTGTTCACATGTTTGAGGTTGGTAAGATTTTTTATGTTTTTGAAACTAGTCTCTTATGCTCACCAAGGCTGCATTTACTTTATCAAAAATACAGTAAAAACAGGAATATTTTAAAATATTATTACAATTTAAATGAACTGTTTTCTATTTTAATATAATTTAAAAAGTAATTTATTCCTGTGATAGCAAAGCTGAAATTGCAGCATTATTACTTCACATGATCCTTCAGAAATATGCTGATTTGGTGCTCAAGAAACTATTATTATTATCAATGTTGAAAACATTAATATATTTGTGGAAACCATGATACATTTTATTCAGGATTATTTGGTAAAAAGTATAAAATAAGTTAAAATAGAAAGCTTTTGTAACAATGAAAAAGTCTTTATTGTAACTTTTGTTAATGCATCCAGGCTAAACAAAGATATAAATGTTTTTTAACTTACTAACTCCAAATTTTGAACAGTAATATGTGTGGTCAGTGCGGATGAAAATATTGTAATGTGATGATAACAGATGATCAGCTTACAGTATTTAACAACCTCAGTTCTCATTTTGACAATAACATGAATGTAGTATTTGGACATGTTTTTGATTGGCTTTGCATTGATAACATACAAAACAAATTTGACTTTTTTTTTTTTATCAGTCAGAAAAACTGCAACAACTAGCATATACAGTATTTGTAAATATTAGCGTAAATTGTAATAGTAATGGATATATGAATAATATCCACTGCAAATTGGTCCAGTTGGTTTAAAGCAGGGTTGCCCAATCCTGTTTTTAGAGATTACCTTTCTGCCAAGTTCAGCTCCAGGGGTGCGTTTCCCGAAAGCATCGTTGGCCAACTATGGTCGTAAGTTCATCGCAATGTCCATTGAACTCTATTGGTAACGAGGGAACTTGCGACCATAGTTGGCTAACGATGCTTTCGGGAAACGCACCCCAGATCAAGACTGAAGCAGCTAATTAAGATCTTCAGGAGCACTTGATAATTTCCGACAGGTGTGTTTGATCAGGGCTTTTTCGAGTACAGGGGCACGTTCAAGTTCAAAACGGTGTGCAACGTTTTGCTACGGTTTCCGGGTTGAACGTCATGTTTCCTGGAAACGGCGTGCACCGGTGTGCAACGGGGTTTGAAATACGTTTTCTCTTGTTTGGTGGGTGTGTCAGAACTGCAGTCCAATCAGCAGCAACATGTAGGCTATATAAAGCACACGGTATTAAAGTGAACTCGCACAATGGGTTCAAGGAAAGTAATTTACAAATGTCTTCGATGCAGCTCGGTATACACAACAACTGAGGATATTAGAAGACATGTTGGTTTTATTGTAAAAATATAGGTTATCAACATAATGATGTAGTTGCTTATATTTTTAGCTTCATTGCAAGTGTATGACATTTGGTATAGAAATAAACAATGTAATTAAGTGCTTTTCCTAAAAAGGAGAAAGAAAATACAGGGTATTAAAACAGTATGCACTACAAATAAAGTCAGTATGTGAGGCTAAATAGATGCGTTTTAGTCTGAATTAGGTAAGATGTGTGCTTCCATTTCAGTTTCAGCAATCTCTTCACTCGATTGGGATGTTCTCTTTTGTTCTGGGCGGCAAGTGCAGTAACTGTAACATCGGGCATATTTTGTAGTATTAAACACATATTTATACCGACTTCATCAGGCTCCGAAAATTCTTCACAAAGAACACAAAGAATGGCCTTCTCAGCTGCCATAGTTGCAACTCTTGCGTCATCAGAACAGTGTGTTCAACGCATCACCGTTTCTGTTTAAAAAACGTTGTGCAACGTTTTGTCGGGGCTGAACGCAGCCCTGATGACAACATTATCAAAATGTTTGGATCCAAGAAAACACAGTATTCTGCTGCCAGGTCAGTAGATGGCGATGTCATTTAGATTAAGACTGAACATGCGCATGACGTTTTTGTAATTCACACAGGGATGATAATGGTAACGTTTTCAAAAACTTAACTTTGAAACCCGTTTTTAAAAGTTAGCATTTTCAGGCCCCCAAATCTCCGTTTTAGTGTAAATGAACGGACAAAATGCATAAAACGTTTTCCGTTTTTAGTTGAAAACGGTGTTGGGTAAACGGTCCCTGAATAGCAGGTTCTTTATCTAGATGCCTGAAGATTCACCCAATGTGAGTGTTTGGATTTTGTTTTTTCATGTTTTAGCAAAGTGTTTTCAAAGTGTGTGAAGGCTTGAGTTGTGTCACTGGTTTAGACTTGTAAAACAGGATATTTCACACCTTCCATGAAATAAAAGAAACTCATGCAAGGCTTGCTGTGAACAGGGAGCTTCCCCTAATAAATCCAGCTGTTTATGGTTGTGAGACACTCTTAATGGCCTAGAGTCTTGAGAGCACAGTGCACCGTCTTGCTCTCACAAAAGTGATATATTAATACCACACAGAGAGTTGGCATTTACGCATGAAGACAGTTGTGAAAATGAAAGAAGGGATTGGAGAAAATGGGCTGGTCTTATTTATTCGAGATCACAGTATCCCAAAGAAGAAAATAAATGAAAAGACACTATACATGTCTGAATGCATGGTGATTTTTGACTCAAACTTAATATCAAACATCAAAGAAAGAAAGAAAGAAAGAAAGAAAGAAAGATTTGCATTCATGGAACAGTTCACTCCAACATGAAAATCTTGTCACCGTTTACTCACCCTCATGTCTTTTAAAAACCTGCATTAGTTTCTTGCTTGAGTGGTAAGCAAAAGGAGTTATTTATAGCTGAAAGTCAATGCTGATCTTTCCTACAATGAAAGTGAATGGAGCTATCAAGAGACATTTTCAATAACTTACAAATTATATTTAAATATGTTACACACAAATGTATTGTATGGCTTCAGAGGACTTGGAATAGTGCACAGTTCACATAAGGGCTATTTTTTTCTCTTTTAAACCCCATCCAATTTAAAAAGTCTATATGAAAAGGGCAGCTTGGACATTCTGCTAAACTTCTTTTTGGGTAAACCTCTCCTTTTCTGTTTGGAAAGACATGAGGGTGACTAAATGATGACAGAATGTTCGTTTTTAGGTCACTCTCCCTTTAAGGCCACATAGGGTTTGATGATAGTGAGCTGTATGCTGATTTTGTGTGCAGGTGGCCAAAACTTTCTCTCTTTAGCCCCTTTACGCCTCTAGCACAGCTTTTTTTCTGCTCTCTTGACAAATGCCTCTCAGAAAGTAAACAAGGACATAAAATCTCCCGACAAGACCCTCAAAGAGAAGTGTCTCTCTCTCTCTCTCTCTCTCTCTCTCTCTCTCTCTCTCCGCACAGTGAGCCAGTCGTCAGGTGACTCCTCTTCCGCAGGTGTGGACAGGAGAGGTGGGGTCTCAGCTGGTTGGATGAACAAAAGCGCACCGGACAGAGCTGTCTGCTCTGTTGACCTTGAGCAACAAACCAACGGCTGTCTGTCATTGAGAAATGTCTTGGCTTGCCTCGACTGGCCATTCACGACCAGTTTAGTGAGATGCAGTAAATTTCATGGCTAGTCTTGGTCCGCTTTGCTGAGATAGCTCAGAGCAGTGATTCCCAATCTTCTTCCTGAAGCATTCCAGCGCTGCACACTTTGGATGTCTCCCTTATTTAACACCTGATTCAGCTCATTAGCAGAGGCTCCATGACTGAATCTGGGTGTGTCGGATAAGGGAAACATCCAAAATTGTTGTGGGACTCCAGCAACATGCATGGGAGACACTGACTCAGAGCATAATTAAAACAGATTTAATGTATACTTCATTTTCTAAAAATTGCATATATTTTTCTAACTGATTATTTATTTGATGAAAAATTAGTCTTCTAAAATTTGATTGGGTGAGTTTTTAATTGTGTGGTAATTTCATTTAATTTTTATTTTTTTAGTCTGTCAAAACTGCAACTAGTAGGTCCATATATATTTGGACAAGGCACACTTTTTTTTCCAGGTATTTACCAAAACATATTCCAGCTATAGTTCTATAATGGATATGGACTTAATGGATATGGGCACACTCTCAGCTTTAATTTGAGGGTATTTACATCCAAATTGGAGGAAGGGTTTATGAATTGCAGCTCTTAAGATTAGCTACCACATCCCCCCTATTTTTCAAAAGAACCAAAAATAAGTGGACAATTGACTCAAAAGATGTTTCATGTGGGCTATTCCTTTGCTTATTCTTCATCAATTAAGCAGGTAAAAGTTCTGGAGTTGATTCTAAGGGGCTGTTTACACAACACCGTTTTCAACTAAATACATCCAACTTTTTATGCGTTTTGACCGTTTTTTTTACACAACACAGGGTTTTAGGTGCCCAAAAACAAAAACTTTTGAAAACGGGTTTCAAAGTGCAAGTTTTTGAAAACGGTCTCATTGTAAACAACAAAAACGCCAATCTCTGAAGACGTTGACATCATGCACATGCGTATTACGTGTTCAGTCTATAGTATTTCATCGGCATCTAATGGCCTGACAGCAGAATACAGTGTTTTTTGTCCTTTTGCGCGGATCCATGTGAATGGGGATGGTTTTGATAATAGTGTCGCCTGTACGCGGAAAACTGAAAGGAAAAACTTCTCAGTTTTAAGCATATCGTTGTTGTGTAAACGTACCCTAAGTGTGCTATTTGCATTTAGAAGCTATTGCTTTTAACCCACATCATGCGTTCAAAGGTGCTCTCCATGCAGGTCAAACTGGCAAAAACAAAACAAATCCATCAGAGAGATAGCAGAAACATTAGGAGTGGCCAATTCAACAGTTTGGTACATTCTGAGGAAAAAAACAATGCACTGGTAAACTCAGCAACATAAAATGGCCTGGACGTCCATGGAAAAATTCAGTGGTAGATGATTGCATGGATCCTCTCTATGGTAAAGAAAACCCCATTCACAACATCCAGCCAAGTGAAGAACACTCTCCAGGAAGTAGGCGTGTCATTGTCAAAGTCTACAATCAAGAGAAGACTTCACGAGAACAAATACAGAGGGTTCACCACAAGGTGCAAGCAATTCATTAAACTCAAGAATAGAAAGGCCAGATTAGACTCTGCCAAAAACATTTAAAAGAGCCTGACCAGTTCTGGAAAAGCATTCTTTCGACAGACAGATGAAACTATAAGATCAACCTTTACCAGAATGACGGGAAGAATAAAGTATTAAGAAGGCTTGGAATAGCTCATGATCCAAAGCATACATCATCTGTATAACATGGTGGGGGCAGTGTGATGGCATGGGTGTGCATGGCTTCCAGTGGCACTGGGTCACTGGTGTTTATTGTTAATGTGACAGAAGACAGGAGCAGCTGGATGAATTCTGAAGTGTATAGGGATATACTGTTTGCCCAGATTCAGCCAAATGCAGCAAAGTTGATTGTGTGGCGCTTCATGGTACAGATGGACAATGATCCAAAACACACTTCAAAAGCAACCCAGGAGTTTTTGAAGGAAAGGAAGTGGAATATTCAGCAATGTCCGAGTCAATCACATGATCTGAACCCGATCTAGCTTGCATTTCACTTGCTAAAGACAAAACTAAAGGCAGAAAGACCCACGGACACACAACAACTGAAGACAGCTGCAGTTAAGGCCTGGCAAACCATTAGAAAGGAGGAAACCCAGTCTTTGGTGACATCCATGTGTTTCAGACTTCAGGCAGTCATTGCCTGCATAGGATTCTCAACAAAATATTAAAAATTAACATTTTCTTTATGATTATATTAATGTGTCCAATTACATTTGCTTGATTAAAGTCTGCACTTCAAATTAATCTTGATTGTTTCATTTTAATTTTATTCTGGTGGCATACTGAGCAAAAATTAACGAAAATTGTGCATGTGTCCAAATATATATGGACCTAACCATATCTACTGTATATATATATATAATATATATATATATACACACACACACACAAATTATTATTATATATTTAGTAGGCTATAAATGAATTTGTATATCCAATGTTTAAAATCGTTGCAAAGATGAAAAGTTCTGAGAGAAAACTTGCATCATGTTCCCACTTTTAATATTTTGCATCATATGGTATGTGTGGTTTATGATTTTTGGGCGCCGCTCTAACCAAATAGGCCACAAAACTGCCTCACTTTGGGCTTTTTTAGTCTAGAATTAGGAATAATTTCCCCTCATGTCATCACTGTAAAGATTGCATGCATCAGTAAAGCATAAATTAAGTTTTCTAAAGTTGCTTTCCCAGACAGAAACATAGTGTCATCCCAGACCCGGCCCACATCTGGTACGCATTGAATCCACATGTACACATCCACATCCGACACTACTGTATGTTGCTGTCTGGGTTGTTATTTGACAACTGTAATCAACCTACAGTTAGTTTTGTAATATAAAAACACATAACATAATATAATAATAGAAGTAAATTATTTGCTGGAATAAATATTGTAATTATTGCTATTAATACATTTAACAGGTGTATTTTATCATACTGCGATTGCCACAATGAAAGCCACTTGATATAATGTATTAGTTGATTTACTTTACGGTAATAGGCCTACAGTGTATCATTTTAGTAGTAAAACAGATAATATAAAAATGCAAACAAAAAAATCCAGCTCTTTCTCATAGGAATACTGAATCAGTTCAAGGTCAGGGTGTCTTTGTTCTAAGCTGGCAGGATTAAAGGCCTTGAATGTTTGCATGTTACCTGCCTGACAATAAAGCTCATGATGCGAGCAAAGCAAGGACAGTGGGACACCATTCCAGACAGTGGAGGAGAGGATGTGTGCCAAATCAGAGTTGGTGAGCAGCCCTAAGAGGTTCTAAGTGGAGGTCCTATCTCTGCTCAGATAAGTGAAGTTGTGTCAGTGTTTTTCAATACACTCCTTGTTTTTCCTTATCTGCGATAATTAAAACATTGAAATTCCTTTCACAGCGCCCAGGGAGTGAGGGACGGACCTGTTGGGGAGCATCTTGTGGAAATGTAACAGGTTGGAGCATATCAGAGCCCTTAGCAGCCCATCTATGGCCAGAGGAGTGTAAAAATATTCACACACTGGTGCCAGAAAACACCATGTTCCCACACTCACGAACCCATCATGCAACCCAAAAAGGAAAGCCACTTTTCTCCATCTTTGTATGGTAAACATAAACTTTATAGTAAAGTTCTGTTCCAAACTTTTTCTCTTCGAATATTCAGGGTACCAACGATTATTTGTTTAATTCACCAAATGGCAGAAAGCCATAGGGGTGAGCTTTACCTTTAACCATATCAAACACTCTCAACCCTAAAAGAAAAACATGTATGCATTGAGTATTTTTTTACATTAATTTCCCTAACCGCACACTTTACAAACCCTATACATTTAAATCTGTGGAATTTCAATGCAACGCTTGTGGTTAAAAAGCTCAGTGTGTGTTTTCACAGAAGAGAAGGAGAGTTTATGGCTGATAAATGCATCACACTGGAGGAGAGTTCATCTCTTATGGTTTTACTGTAAATGTTTACATTCCAGCATGCCGTGATGTTATCAGCTAATCGTTTTTGGAACAGACAGTGGAGTCCTGTGGGTCGGATTATTGGTGGTGGTGTCGGAGGGATTCGCCTGAGGAGACAAGGTCAATGTGAAGTGCTGCTCTCTCCAAACAAAGGTATTAACTTTGGGCCATTTCTTTCCTCTTTCATGCCCTTTCTATTGCCTCGGTAAATGCATTAACGTCTCTTTTCACTTTGCAAATGTGAAAATTTAGCTTCATGTTACGCCCTTCCACCTCGATACTTGATCATCTGATCAAGCACCATAGTCAGGCAGTTATGGACTCCATGCCTTTTTACTTTGAAGGTCATATGTGTTATTTTTGTTTAAAATACTTTCTCATGTCCTAGCTTATATAGAGATAACTTTGAGTAGGTTACCAACAAAAGGTAGGGCAGATGATTTGTTCCAGAATCATTTTTTGTTATGCAGTTTGAAAGTCTCTTTACATCCTGATAGAAATCACTAAGTTAAGTGGTCTAAATGTATTTGTATATATATCATCTGTGGAAGGTGTAGGACAATAAAATGTTCGCCCAATCATTGCATTCGGTCCGAATGCAATGATAAGATGTCCTGACTGTCAACGTATGTATTTCCATATCTCTGCACACCCTGCTCGTGCAGACATCACACATCATCAGTGCGCTTCATGCTATGCAGAGTTAGACAGACATCAGTCACCGAGCACCGCAAACGAAACACCTTTTACAGTTCCTCCTGAACCAATACAACAAGCTTATGCTGCGTTCATGCCATAAATACTGTAATTTGGAAGAGATGGAAACCTGTGACGTTATACTCTGAGCAGTTCGTGTCTCGAATTTATGCGTTTCAATGGTTCTCTCGTGACGCTTTTGATTGCTCCCTGCTGTACGCGTTCATGTGTTTTGGAGGAGGCGTGTCTTATCTTGTGCTTTTAAAGCTAGCTCGCTATTGCTAGCCTCTCTGAAAATTGCCTACCCAACCTTTAAGTAGGAGGAGTTCCTTAAAAAAGTTTTAACATTGTTGATCTGTGGTAGCTTGACAAGCCAGACCCACATCAAGATGTTGGGTCTGGGAACACACCATTGGCAGGGCTCAATCCGAGGGACGGGATGAACGATTGTCTTTCAAATTCCCTCTGCACGCAATAGGATAGCGCTACAACCAACCAGAGCGTTTTCCCACCAGCAGAGCTAGGTGACATACTTTTGCCGTATCCGGTCATAAAACTCTGAACACATCTTCCTTTTTTAAGAATGACTTCAGTGCCGTTCTTTGTTCTTTTCTCAAAGAAAAGCTTAACTCCAAGTCTTCCAGAGTCGCGGCCAAAGCCGATTCGAAAGACCCATCTTCTTTGTTTTCAAGTAGCAGGGGATTCACGCGGAACCGTCGCAACTCTGCCGTCATTATGTTAAGCCCACCCACCGACTCTATACACGATGTGATTTGGCCTGACTAGAGTTTGTTTTTTCCAGCTCGCAAGCCAACGGAGAGTTGCTAGACGACCTAGGGTGCGTCTAGATTTCTCGGCTAGATCTGTGGTGCTTTAAAAACAAACTTGGCTCAACCAATGGCATGAGTTGTGTTTAATCTTTAATTGCCGAAATAGGGGAGCATTTGTAAAACCTGTTTGAAAACAGTCATTACTTTTGTGGTTCCTTTTTGGTGACACTAATGGTGCAGAAATGAAATGGTGCCTTTGAAGATGAGCATTAAACCTTTGTCTTTTCACTGATATTGGAAAAAATAAGCTGTTTCCGTATGCTCTTTTGCGGGGAAAAAATAATTACGGAATTAATTAACCTCCTGATCCTTTTTTATTGCTCATTGAGGAAATTGTGAGACATTCTGGAAGCACTTACAGGTCTTTTGTGTGAAATCCCTCAGTCAGTGTCCTGGCTCAAGACAGACTCTTTGTTCTTCAGAAGTTAAACTGGGAGGGTTCGACTCATGCTTGATGTGTTTTGAATCCATTTCTCTGTCACACCTATTTTAATTTTCTCACAAATGAATGTTGGAGTGAAAAATGGCAAAGTAACAATTTGTGTGGGGTTTTTTTCATGTCAGTGTGAGGCTTAATTGCTTAGGGGTTTTGTTAAAGCAGGTAAAAATGAACATGCCGTAGGCAAACTCTCCTACCCTCTTTTGTTTTCTTTGTGAGGGTTTATGAGCCTGCACACTCTAGTCTGCATGAATCGTCTGCTCTACTCAAAAACTGTTTACATACTTTTTCAAGATACAAATTTTGTATAAACACAGACATCCATATGGCGCTCAACTGTGCCCTAATTCCTCTTCAGAAGCTGATCTATTCACATGTTTGTGTAGAGAACAAGAGTATACAGCAGGCCTTGTGCATAAAGGCCATCATCATTAAATGGTTTTAATGCCAAAAAGAGAATATAACTGAAAGAATAAAGAATAGACACAAACTTGGGATGTTTAAAAATTCAATGTCTTCACATGTATACTTGAAATAAAACAAATCTGATAGGCATTAATGAGGTTAGAAAAAATTGCATGGTTAATTATTCTTGCTTATATTTTTTTTAGTAGTTTTATTGTTAAAACTTAATATTTACTAGTATTTTTTTGCATTTCATTATACTATTTTAGGTAATGTAAATGCATGTGCAGGACATTGGCTCGGAAATTTACTGATTACACAGGTGGTATAAATGTAGGTAGGATACAGTTTAGTTATTTTGTCAATAAATATCAGTATTTAATCACTATAGACTGAGTGACACATAACGGAAATCCATGTTTTGCCCTCAAATGCCTTTCATACAATGAACAATACACGGTATGTTACTATGATTTCATCCATGAATCTAGATATAGACTGTCTAAAGCACTGGATGCAGGTGTCAGACGGTGTGATTGCAGATGGATGCTGTATTTTGGTGATAGTGAACCTCCTTTCTCTTGCCTTTATGAGGGTGTTGTCTCCTCAAACGCACATGATTAATGTACTCTGGGCTTTAGCCAGACTCTGTTGTGCAACACAGACATGGTCTATTGACTGTATCTGAATCATGCAGATATCACGAAAGGGCTGCTTAAACTCATGTGAACTGCTTTATATTGTGATGGTTGAAATAGATTCATATTTCTCTGGCTGCCCCAACCTTTTCTTTTTTTTCTTTTTTGCAAAAGACAGCTTACTAATCCTTGGATGTGTGCAAGGCAGGACAGTCTCAGTCACATGGAACAACACACGTTAACATTTAGACTGGCATACACTGCAGATACCGGTATTCATTACAGTTAATGAAAATGCTAAATTAATTGGCTAAAGTTGAATTAATTTGTTTTGTTCTACAGTTGCGAAATGATTATCTGATCCAAGTGTCAATGAAAAGAATCAGCAGATGATTTACTATTTTGGTGTTTCCTTTAAAATATTGTGACATATCATGCATTCTATTATATAACCTGAGTTTTGCTTTCCTGTTTATTTCAGTATTTTAGACATTTAATTAATATACTTAGAAATTAATAGTTAATTAATAGACTTTGGAGAAAGAAAGAAAGAAAGAAAGAAAGAAAGAAAGAAAGAAAGAAAGAAAGAAAGAAAGAAAGAAAGAAAAAGAAAGACACATAGATGTCCATATCAGGACTGTTTGTCATTGAATATTCTCATATAAAGCCTTATATACAGCATGCTATTTGGTACATACACAGCATTTAATTTGTAAACTTGTTTGACCTCACAGTAATACTATCCTTCTCAAACAAGGGACTGCAGACTTTTCAAAACAGTCTGTCTGACACTGTTGTTCTTCATGAAAATGACCTGCACGTCTTGCATGTGACGTCACAGAAGTTAGATAACAAGATGACTTGATATTTAAATTGTTAAACTGTAAAGGCACGTTCACACCAAGAGCGATAGCTGTAAAGATGACTAGGCTATAACGATAACTATATGACTGTCACACCAGCAGACGATAACGTTCTGTTTCTCTGTTCTGTTATCGTTATAGTTGTGGTGTGGAGTGGGCTATTCTTATATATTTAGAACGATTTTCAGAACTATCTTTATCGTTATCGTTTCTGGCGTGAACAGGCCTTAATTCTGACTTTATTATTAATAAATATTTAGTATTATTTCTTAATAACAAATCGTCCTTGTGTGTAATTTAAGTGTTTGTATTCAAACTTTATTTTAACCTTCAATATTAGGCTATTTTAGGCTATTGTAGCCTATTAACTGACTTCTGTAGTTTACAGCATTAGTTCAAAATATGTTTTTTTCCTTGAGAAAATTTTCCATCTACTGTCCCTTATTTCGAAGCCATCCAAAAATAATCAATATCGCATCAAATTGAATCGGAATCGCTAGTTGGATCGAAATGCAATGGAATTATGCAATTTGTGTCAACATCCAGCCTTCCTTTTAAAAAAACATTCAATTAAATTTAGGCTACTGAAAGTCAGCCAATCTGAGATTAGAGTACTAACTTTATAATTACATAATTATGTTTCTACTCCAATTCGTGTTTTTGAAATAGGCTATAGGCTAAACATTTAAATGGTTGCCATCATAACTTTTATAAAAACGGATGTATTCAAACATATTCTAGGCCTACATTAGGCCTAAATATTGAAGAACAGTAAAAATTATAAGGCTATGTGATATGGTGCATATATTTAGCAAAATGTTTCTCTCTAGAGTTCATTATTGTAGCTGACTAGCGAGTATCTCCAGTAGCCTTGATCACTGAATGGCTTTTCTGAGGTAAATGCAACAATCAAGTGACATTGTGTATTTCCAACCCAAGTTGAAACACTGAATGGGCGATTGCATGAGACATTGATACATATTTTTGTAAGTTGTAGCCTACTGATTCTTTTCACATACCTTCTGGTGTTCATTCATGTTCAGTTCATGCTGTAACTAGCAGTAAATCGGAAGGGATGATCAGTTCACGAGCGCTTCGTGCTTGACATCTGAGGCGACAGCGATCTGCTACGCCACATTAAAAAGCGCCAACACGGTATGTTTGAATTATGTAAATAAAACGGACAGAATTTGAAATCTGACCCTTTGTTTCATATCTAAAGAAACAAAGTACAACGCTTATTATGATTTATTGGATGGCATGGCAAGCACCATTCCGTTCATTCATCAGTTGAAAACAGGATAGACAAAAAAAATATTCTTGGGATTTAAGAGGCGGTTCATAAGAAACATAGTCAGTATGGCCTCAGTAAAAGATTTAAAATTTAATTGATTATGTTCATGTACTGAGGGTATTTTCATTGGCGTTTATCTGTATGACAGGTTGTCACATGTCAAGCCATAATCCACAAAGAATCTTTTGATCATTGCTTCCTCTTAAATGATTGCCTTTAGGTCATTAATCTCCATACTTTGTGTTGACAAACCCTCTTAAGCTTAACACTTTTGCGGTTAGATTGCCTCAGACACAAGATAGTTTTTTTCTTTTTTTCTAAAACCTACTGTAACTTTATTAAACATGTATTTTTTTCTGTACAGGACAGTGACTTTTAGAGTGGATTTAATTTAGGCATTGGATTTAAAGTCAACACATCTATACAGTGTATTTTTCAAGTGATGTAAATAAACAAGAACTTTAATCAGTGACAAATGCTAACAGAAAAAACTTCCCAAACTAGTACTCCTATTTCAAAGCATTTTAGTAACCTCTTTAAACACTTAAAAATGCAGATGCCTTTGCATTAGATAACAAAAACTACACCAAATTAATATTAAGTGGCATTCAGTCATGCAAAGCAATTAATTAATGGAAGATTGTTAGGTTTTAAATTAGGCTATACAATTAAAAAGTCATTTGGACACTTTCTGACTTTGTCAAGTGTTAGTGGAATATGTGCATCCACTAAATCTGTTTTCAGATGCCACTTTTCTAGTTTGATTTGTCATCTAAAGCAATGAAACTAATAGATTTTAAGTGTGCATTACATTTGCACTGTATAACATCACAGGTATGACAACAAATAAGAGAAAGTCCATTTAGTGAATTGTCTTTGCTTTGGCTTAATGTCATTATTGAAATTATTGAAAATCACATTCCTCTTTTGGTTTCATGGTCATTCTACAGTTTATTATGTTTTCTGTCTTTATAATCCTGCTGGAGGAATAGCATTGTTTGCTGTGTTCTCTTCTGCATAAATGCACTTTGGCTGTTCGTGTCTCCACAGTCACTTTCTAGCTTTGATAAATCAGTACATGCCACCACTTAAATTGTTTCCTGAGATCCACGGCTGGAAGCAGAACATGTAAGGATAGCACGGGAATGACTGGTAAAAGGGAGGAACAGACGGACTGGGAAGCTCCTCTGCGTTATATTGCCTCTGGTCGTTTCTCACCAGTACTTTCACTGCCACTCTCTTTGCTAGGGCTGTTGTGGGAGTCGTCGCGAGCTCGGCTGCCATTTGTCGCCGTTTAGTTTTGTATCTCCTGTTCTGGAACCAGATCTTCACCTGTGTCTCGGTCAGTTTGAGCGCTCCTGCCAGGTCGGCCCGCTCTGGGCCAGACAGGTATCGCTGCAGGTTAAAGCGCCGCTCCAGCTCGTACACCTGTGCATGAGAAAACGCTGCCCGGGACCTTTTCTTGCTCGATTTGGAGTGGTTTTCTTCAAAGTTGCAGCTCTGTGCTTTCTGTTGGTCCATGTTGTGATCTGTATAGATGGACAGAAACAGGTTTAGGCTCTGTTCTTGCTGTAGACCATGTGATGAATTAAAAAAATAGTCCTACAATTGACCAGTGACCATTTAAGAACTTAATAGGCCTACCACACATAATGTGGACTGGTGTGTATTTGAGGAGATATTTACTGTAAAACAATGAGAATTTATTTTAGAGGAGACCAGGGAGTGTTCTTTGTTTCAACTTCTGTTATGTGTCTTAAATATATATATATATATATATATATATATATATATATATATATATATATATATATATATATATATATATAAACTGTGTAAATTAATGTAAAGTACAAAACATTCTGTTTTTTTTAATCCCACTACACTATAATTTAAAACATGGGTATTATAAATGTTGTGATTTAATTTATTGTGCTTTTATTATGATTTATTATCCTCCCATTTAATTTTAAACACTTTAATTCAAAATGGTCACAATATTTTTTGTAACTTTACAAAAAACTAACAGAAAATAAAATTGGAAACAAATACAGAAATACATAAAACATAGGCTAACAATGAAAAATCATAACTAAAAGAGTAGTTTGTGCTGGTATCAATATTTCTTGTTTTGTTTTAAATGTGAAAATCTTGTGTTTGCAAATTAAACAGGAGAATCTGCTAAAGTTGGTGATCCCAGTTTTATCCTTTAATGTTGACTAAAAAAAAGCATAAATCTAATTATATTTCTCTTTGTAAAAACATTTAGAGGTAAAAAAAAAATAAAATAAAAAAACGCTTTAAAGCATAATTTCATGTCTGTCTTATAGTTAGATTTGTGATGGATGACAGAACTGGTATCATGTGAATTAGCAGTTTATTTTATTTATTTTCCTTTTGAACCCATAAATATTAAACAAAAATAAGACAGTGTATATACTATATATTTGCCACAACATATATTTGCTGGGGTTTTTTTAGGCTTTAAAAGAGGTTAGCTTTTGCTATTATACGAATTGTATGCAATTGTATCTGCATTTTTTTATATTTGTGCCGTTTTGAATTAAAATGTTGAAACTGAAATTGAGTGATGCGTGTTTTTGTTTTTGTTTTTTTTATCACAATAAATTAATTCATGAAGCTTAAAATGTCAGGTACTGGCAACAGCACTCTTTGCATTGACGTTAATGTACATATTTCATGCATAGCCCCATGTTTTTTTCTAAAATTTAGCAGACAAATATTATAGCCTACATTATATTTTGTACGTATAGTGAAAAAAAAAAAACAAGTTACAATTTTGAAACCAAATGTTTTACAACGCTGCCCACTCCCCGTATAGGCTATAATACAACATATGCTATAGGCTACGTGAAGTTCTTTTAATTTCTCACCGTGTCGTCTTTCTAGTGAGTTGTCTTCTCCTCCTGTTGACTCTTCCTCGCATGAATGTTGGTCAGAGGATGATGAGTCCAGCACGAGCACACAGGAAGAGATGCGCCTTTGCGCGCTCTCAGCTCCAGCGTTCCCGGCCGGCAGCGATGAGCTGGAACAATCCCGCGCTTCTGCGTATTCCTCATCAAGACGGCAATGTTTCTCGCAATCAAGTCCTCGGTTTAATATGTTGTGAATGGAAAAGGAGTTGCGGTTATTCGCCATTTAAAACATTTACATAAACTGCTCGTCAATTTCCGATGACCTGCAGTTTTTGCGCTTCTATCTGGGAAGCTCCTGCGCTTTCATGGCGATGGATTAGTCCACGGTATAATGGGATTCCTCTTTGCGTGTCATTTAATTGTTGCAAAACTTCTTCTGACCCAATCAACAAGCAAAGTGTCAGAAAATGTCATGTGCGCATCAGTCCCCTCTGTTCTCTTTCCAGACGCGGTGCCAATGGGCTTTCTGGAGCGCTTCGCTCCTCCCTCTGAAATAGACGTGTAGAAATAGAAAACCTATCGAAATCGGTTTACTGCCACATGCTCTTACTGGCTTTGTTAGTTTGTTTGGACGTTTTTGTGTTTCGGTGACAAAGAAGGATGTTCGAGTGTATAAAAAGGATAAATGTGTTTTAGATTGATTTTAAAATCTAAAATAGGCTAGGCTAGGCTATATGTGACCCTGGACCACAAAACCAGTCAGAAGTAGCACGGGTATATTTGTGGCAATAACCACCAATATGGGTCAAAATTATCGATTTTTCTTTTATGCTAAAATTCATTAGGATATTAAGTAAAGATCATGTTCCATGAAGATATTTTGTAAATGTCCTACCGTAAATATTTAAAACATTTATTTTTGTGAGTGAATGCAGCACAATCGCGAACATAAATGGACAACTTTAAAGGAGATTTTCTCAATGTTTCGATTTTTTAGCACCCTCAGATTCCAGATGTTCAAATTGTTGTATCTCGGCCAAATATTGTCCTATCCTAACAAACCATACATCAATGGGAAGCTTAGCCGATGTATTCAGCTTTCAGACGATGCATAGGCTATACAGCTCAATTTAAAAAAATGATGCATTCTAGTAGCCTATGCATTCTAGTATTTATAATACGTTTTTGAAAAACATTTAAAAAAAAACAACATTTATAACATTTTCTAAAAAACAACAGCAAAAAAATAACAACTCTCAAGTGGTTATAAATAGCCATTAAAATATTCTGGAATTTCACAGGATTTGTCTTGAATTTAAGAATGTAATGTTAATTATAGAAGAGATGCAATCAAGTCATTTTGAATGAATTTCAAAATCTATGTATTTTATTATTTTACATTTACATTGCCCATCAAGTTATTCGATGACTAGAATTATTCGAATTCTTTCCTTTTATTCAGGCTTTCGTTTCTCATCAGATGTAATGCAGTTTCAGGCATGTTCAGTTTTTATTTTTATTTTTATTTTTTATTAATTATATAAGCTGTTATAGGCAATTAGATGTGTGCTTCTTGTCATGTTCTTAATAATTCAAATGATGTTGTTCCAAAACACATTTGTTCTTTGAAACTCAAAATATAACGTTTTTTCCGTCTGTAGAACTGAAACTGTTTCAGCTTTTCTTTCCCCTCGAAATGCTCTTTTGTAAAATTCAAACGTTATCTTATTCTTTTAGTTTTAGTATAGGCTTCTACACTAGCTATATTTATCAAGCATGTTAATGTAATGAGCTATTTATATCTTCAGTGAAACGTAATTTATTTTATAAAATTTCTTTATTGGCAGTGGAATTTTACCTTTGCATCTTGAATTAATTTTTTTTATTTTTTATTATTGCTCTGAATGCTTATTTTTCGTAAATTCTAATTTGTAAAGCACATAAAATGTGGGTTTCGATTTGTCTTTCGCGAAAACGCTCTTTATAGGCTACCTGTATTTTATTTTATTTTTATTTATATTTATTTTTAACTAATGCAAGATTTGTGAAATCTCTCTCGGTTCCTGGCAGGGTTTATAATGAGTTACATAGAATAGAAAATTAGGTCTAGTTTACAGCAAAATTCCTATGAATGTGCGTATTTCGATTCTGTATGAAATTATAAGGTAAATCTCAGTTTGTTATAAAAGATTTTCAAAGCTATTGTTCTCCCGTTAGTGTTCATGAAATAGGCCTACGATTGTAGCGCCTCCATGTGGCCAGCTGGTGTTCATCATCTGCTGTCTGTGTGTTTGAATATCTGGTTGACCACAGGAACCAGCTGCTAGAGATGAATTTCCCTGCATTCCAAAAACGGCACAGCTTTTTTATTTAAAAAAATCGTTTGTGACAACATATGTTATGCTTGCAATAGAGAGGTGACAGCATATAGCCTAGGTGGATTGTACTGATTATGCTTTTAAATGGGAGTGTTTTTACTCACCCTATACTGATTTGGAGCTTTCACAGAATCTAATGCGCTACATATTTGTGCATACCCAGTGTAAAAGACATGTGTAAAGGTATAGGCTAGCAATAGTGAGCTAGCTTTGAAAGCATGAGATCAAATCCTCCCTTCGTCTACAAAGCCACGGCTCCTCCAAAACACATACAGTCGAACCAAAATGTATTCAGACACCTTCAACATTTCTCACATTATCACAGTTTATTCGCTATAGTTTAGAAAACGGTAATAAAATGACAAGAACTCCGAGTTAGCAAATCAGTTGATAGGCTATTTCACTGGTTTTGGCCATCCTTAGCTGTCAGCTGTTAAAGGTGCCTTATGTAAAAATAAATAAATTCATACTCCACATTCCATACCAGATGGGGGCAGTATACCTCCAGAAAGTGAGTTGGTCTACTCTAGAGTATGAATATCTTCAAGCTACTCCCCTTCACCTTTACCAGTGAATATGTTCATATTCGTTTTGTTCATATTACATTTTTATTGTTAGTTTGAATTACATTAATTTGACAGACAGCATTCGCTGATGTTGACCAAGCTAGCGCCAACGTAACCAGAGCTTCCAACTCTCACGCATTAACCGTGAGACACACGCAAACACTTTTCAAACGCTCTCACCCCACACATCAATTTTCTCACGCACAGAAAAATCGCGAAGCAAAGAGGACACGGAGACCGACAGACTAGACAGAGCAGGTTAGTTATGATATAAAAAAATCTCAGCTCTCAGATTCTGTCAATTAAATACCGTTTTGGCGCTTGTAAATGTTACACGACAGATCCCTAGCGCATGTGAACCGATCATCTCTACTAGCTAATAGTAAAAAAATCACGAACACTGAAAGATACAGTAACGTTAGGCTACAACTTACCAAAATGTATTCCTCATACATAATATCGACCAATCAGTGTTTTTTATCATCGTGAAGAGGTCAATAACATAGCTGGAGAACAATTATGTCAGATTTACCTCAGGAAAGCCATTTAATAAACATAATATAGGTCACGTAGTTGGCAAGAAAAAAAGAGCAATAGAGATTGTGCTATGTGTACTATATTACAATACTGTATTTATGAACGTTATATACGTTTATCGAACAGCCTTCGATACATTTCTATGTTATAACTTCCCGAAAATCTACACAAACATATAAAACAAACTTCTAACGAAATACTAACAGCATCTTACTTACCAATCCAAAAGAAATGTTGCAAGTTCGAAGTCAAACCTCATTTTTTTCATGTCCATTAGTTGTCTCCAGCGATGGAAAGCAGTGCCAATGTTTACTCTGGTTCTGTTCCTTTTTTATCATATTTTATTTGAATGTAGTAGTGGGCTGTAGGCTACTTTCCACACGATTGACATCAGGTTCAAGTACGCCCACAAGCCGTGCGAGTTATTCGTGTATTGCATGTTTGGCTGGTGGTTATGTTGCCGGCATACCGCCTCCCATGGCCGAAACTGGTATTACGACACCTGTCGGGCCGTGGCTATTAATGCTAATGCTAATTCAGGTTGATATCTCTGCAGCACTATAACTTGACATTTTTTTAATGACATCATCGCCCTTATTTCTTCTCATTCTTTTGATGCATGTAGCTCATTTTTTGGATATTTTTACCTCAATTTTTACATAAGGCACCTTTAAATTTAAGTAGCCTACACAATTAGATAATACCAATTTACGTCAACAAATTACCAAGCAATGCTTAATTTTGTTCAGTCTGTGGTGTAAAAAGGTCGCATTAGCAATTAAAGAAAAAACATGTAGGCAAAACATGGTCAGGTCAAAGTGTCTGAATCATTTTTGGTCCCAATATTTTATACATTTTACTGGTAGTCCACTGTATGACGAATGTTTGGGTATAATATGTCACAGATTACTTTATTTTGCTATCCTCAATTACATAAATGAACTATAGCGTCCTGTATCCACTAGTAAAAAAAAACATCAACAATTATATCTGGTGTCTGAATAATTTTTGGTTTGACTGTAAATGCGTGTGCAGGGAGCAAACAAAAGCGTCACGAGAGATGGCGTTAAACTACCTCATATCTCAAAGCACATGACATTACAATAATAATGAACATAAACAACTTAAAGAGCATTGACCTGTACCACCTGACTGCTGCAGATTCATTTCTTTGTTGATAGTATTTCCACTGAAACGCATAAATTCGAGTCACGAACTGCTCAGAGTATAACGTCACGGTTTTCATCTCTTTCAAATTACAGTTGGCGCGAAGCTTATAAGCTTGTTTTGGTTCAGGAGAAACTGTAAAAGGTGGCTGGCTGTTTTGGTGCACGTGCTGATGAAGTGTGATGTGACGAGTAACGCAGAATGCACAGAGGTATGAAAATACATAGGTTGACAGGCAGGCAGGACATCATATCATTGCATTCGGGCCAAGTGAAATGATGTGACGAACATTTTATTGTCATATAACTTCCACAGGCACATATAGGCTAAATACATTTAGTGATTGCTGTCAGATAGGCTATGTGAAGAGTCTTTCCACCAGTATAACAAAAATAGGCTATCAACAAATCACCTACCCTAAAAGTTCATTCTTTAAGACAGAAATATGACAAAAACTTATGGCGTTTGTATATATTTGGTCTAATGTCTAATAGCTCTCAAACCAAACTAAGCCAGATTTTGTAAGTGGTTCGTGTTTAAAACAACTTTTAACAGGATGCCATTCTTTTGTTTGCACTTTCATGGTCAAGCAAATAAATATTACTCTGCTTTTGTTTATGTTGACTAGCTATATCGCCATATTGGGAGGTCTGAAATGTTGTAGGCTAAGTGTTTTTCACTCTGAAGAAACATTATAATTCATCAGGTCAGTTACACAGAAAAATCATCCGGAGGTTGCACATCAGATTCAGTGGCCAAGTTTATTTTTCTACTTGTTCAGATGTTTCTGAAGAATACAATTAATTTATGGTCAAACAATTGAAAAAAGGTCAACTTTCACATTAATCATATTACCAGGACCCTAAATAAACAATTACAATCATGACATGACACTTTATTTCTAAACTTTCTTGTATTTTGTGTAAATGTTTAACATTGACCAGAACAAAAAGTGTGTTTGGATGGGAGATCGGAAGTGACGTGACCAGCAGGGGGCGCTTTTCACCCTGTAACACCCAGTGTAAAGGTGCTGACAGTTTAAATTACATATAACACTCAAAGCTGTGGTACTCAACCTTTGTGGATTTCTCGTAAGATATGCCATTTATCACACAAGAGATTTTTTACTAAATCAAGACCTGCTATAATCCTTTATCTGCAAATGTATTTCCTCCCCATAAACGCAGACGAGTTGTTCATTATTATTTATGGTTAAAGTTGTGATGTTTGAGATCAGTGTGAGATCACAACATTCAAATGCTGTGATTTGTGCTTATGCTGCTGTGTTCATCACACACTCACCCTTTTCCACTTTTATTTCAATTTAACCATTGGTTTCAATGTTAATCTATGCTAATTGTCATCACTTTAATGTTTTTTTAAATTTCACGCGGCTTATTTACTTTATCTCTCCTTGTCCTCCATAGACAATCATTTGTTTTTCCTGGTTTGCAGTTCAGAAGATGGATCCATTGGCCTTATAGCTTTGACCTCGTGTTCTCTTGAAATCATTTTTGTGCTCTAAATCAGCTTTTCCTTCCTTTTCTTATCTATCTACAGTCCATATAGATATTTTCCCCCCATCCTAGATGATTTAGGAAGTCTGATCATTTTAGGTAAGATTTGTAGTTGGAACAGGGAACATTCTCAGAACTGTGCTATAACGTTCTGGCAAGGTTCTCTCAAAGTTACGAACAAACGTTTTTCCAGTAACGTTAACGTTTCTTCAAAGTTATCTCTTTATTAATGTTCTCAAAACGTTAGCACAAAAACAAAACATAGCCTAGCTACATTGTCCATGTAACGTTTTTCCTCAATCGTTTTAGATGGACGTTAAATGTTACTTTTTGTTTCAGAATGTAGAGAGAACTTTCAAAAATAACAATCCCATAATGCTTGCAAAATGAAATATTCCCTTAACGATTCATTACAAAAAAAAACAAAAACTGGCCGTTTTGAGCGTTGAGAACATTCAGAAACATTTTAGCAAACCGTTCTTAGAACATGTTTTTGTTAGCTGGGATAACAGTGAATAAGTTCAGAATTATAAAACTGTTAGGCTATAAATATTATCAGGCTATAATAATATTGGTAACACTTTATTTCACGATGTCATTGTTACATGTAGTTACTATAGTAATAACTATTAATTATGCATATTACATGCAACTAACCCTGAACCAAAACAAACCCTAATGTAGTTAATATTACTCAGTACTTGAATGTATAATTACAATGTAATAAATACGCCTTAAAATAAAGTGTAACCATAATATTTTACATTTTAAATGTGGTCAAGCCAACAGAGTTACCCATAGCTGATTTTTAACAACAGATGAAATCTGACTATCTAATATTTGGCCCTATGACACACTGTTTCTGGGAACTAACCACACCCTCTCCTGATATTCGTCCAGAAATCCTTTCTATAGATTGATATCTGTAGTCCAGCACTCTGTATAGCGGCTCATCCTGAGGCATCGCCGCCGTGTCGCCATGAGTATTTACACTGAAGTGTCTGGCCACTTACCCTGACAGCAGGTATGTCCAATGGGAGCTGTTCATTCTTGCTATTAGTAGAGACAAACCCCCGGTGACTATGTTTACTTTTCTATTAATCTTCATTATTAGAGTGGGAGCTCTGGTGAACCCGTGAATGGACTGAAGGATAAACGAGTTACGCCATGCGTAATGGCCGAACATATAGGCCTACTTGTTTCCATCAAAGCTTTGTGTTTATTAATACGAAATCAAAATGATGCATTAGCAACTGAAATTCAGTTACTCCAATGAATCACGCCATTTCATTTGTTTAAATAGTTTTTAAAAAATATATACTTCCGTATGATCTTATAATGATGTTTACTGATATTGTTTCTTTACTTGTGTGCATCGATGCCGAATTTAGTCCCAAACTTTGTTTCCACAACGCTAAAATTGCTAAGTGCACTAATGCTGACATGTTTTGTCAAGTTATAAATCGATCCGCGTGGTAACATCCAAATTAACAGTTTTTACTAAAAATCATATGATCAATAAATTATGACAACATATGGTTTTACATTGCTTTAACTCATCAAAAAAAGTTAAGCAATTTTCAACTTTTTTATGTTATACAAGATTCAACACATTTTTCAAGTCAGTTTAATGTAATTTCAGTTGAAATGTCTTAAAATCCCAAGTTGATTGTACTTAAAAATGTAAGGCAGCATTTTTTTTTTAAAAAAAAAGTGTAATTAACTTTAATAACTCGGATTGATTTCATGAAGATTTCACAGTTGAAAGTATTTTTTAAGAGTCAGGATACAGTAAAAAAAAAAAAAACAAAAAAAACATTAAGGTAAAAATTTTGCAGTGATTCAAATCTTTCGAGATAAACGCTTGTAAGTGTGATTAAACACGATGTGTCATTATAGACTCATCAGCTACATCCTATTACAACATGCAATGCCTTTTGCAGACAGGCTTTACTTGAGAAGATTGGGACCCGCCATTGGAGGACGAAGAAAGAAAGAGGAGGACGGAGAGAGTGGGAAATGATATTCAAATCTCCCAGCATTGTTTGTTATATTTGAAACCAATTTCAGATCACGTATTTATTGTGAAATTGTTATTACTCAAAATATGTCATACCTCAAATGCAGTTAGACATGCTTATCAAAATAGACCTATAAACTTGTATCTTCTTGTCTGACTTGGTCAGTTTATTGAAATATCGATTTAAATCAGTTTTATACCAGTACGATTTATTCTCTGCTATAGTGTGCATTGGCTCTCTACAAATCAAGTTATTGTCGTTTATTTTATGAACTCTTTGTCTTTAAAAAACTGAGGAACAAAAGTGAATGATCGATTTAATTGTGCGCGTATTCATTTATGAAACGTCCGAGTCTCTCGTTAATATACGAACATATTCAATTGCTATTTAAATAACGATTTGTTTCGGAGACTTTTGAAATGCGCATTATAATATTTTAATTTCATAATCAAATAAAACCTATTTCATACACGTCGTTTTGTTTAAAATACATTTTACCATGAACGAAACAGTTTAAATGAATAGATGAATAAATGAATTTTGACTGGTTATTAGGTTATTGCTCATATTAGCTATAGCCATACCATTCGGAGTATGTTGGGGGAAATATCAGTATTTAGAATTTTGTCTGCACCTCTTATTGAAACTTTTTTTTTATTGCGTCTTGATTATTATGTCTTTGATTTCTAGCCTACCACTCGCTCTCTTCTTTCAAATTAAATGTTGTAACTTAAATGTCCTTTAAAACTAGACTCTTATATATCCGTGTCTCAAATAGTAAATATTTTTAGCAGGACTTTTAAAAAATAAAGTTTACTGTTTTTATTCTTTCAATGTAGGTTTGCACAAAATCATCACACACACCTGATTGTCAATATTCGTAACATTTCTTAGGTAATAACTTTTCATCTATAAGTGCAATGAATGAAAAAACAAATGTCTCTGAGTATGGATACAATGGTGCCAGTCTAAAAGTTAGACCCGCGAATGTTCAGGGAGTATGTTGTCCAAATAGGTGGTCTAAATTGCAATGAATATTCATGTGCATTCGATCAGCCATCATGGAAAGAAATTCGCTCATGTTTATACTGAAAAGGTAGACTATACACGACCCTAGGCCTATAAAACATGGCTAACTTGTGTATATTGGAAAGTTGTCATTTATTTACAGACGGCTGGGTTGCAATGCCACTACCATGCCCGAATCCCCTGCAGAGTCCCTTGGCACGCGGACACGGGGGTCCCTTGTGATGTTTGAGGTTGAGAATATGTTCCGAGGTTGTTCAGACTCATGCTCATCAGCGCGTTAGTGGATGTGTTAGCCGGGAGAGGTGGAAGGCTTGGGTATGTACAGCTGTAAGGGTTTGTGTAAGCGGCGTTATTATAAGACGAATAGCCGTTATATGTGTACGGGCCTGGGTTCACCGCGTACGTGGCGTTGTAATTCTGCGATCCCGTTAAACACGGTTTGCCATCCCGGACCAGGACAGGCACCGCCACTCTCCTGGGCGGCGGCGGGTGATGGTGTCCTGCCATTTCCAGTGTTTTGTCTTGACGCTGTCGCTTGCATTTGTATCTGCGGTTCTGGAACCAAATTTTGACCTGCGTCGATGTCAGTTTCAGGGTACTCGCCAAATGTTCTCTCTCAGGAGCCGATAAATAGCGCTGTTGTTTGAAGCGCCGCTCGAGCTCAAAGACCTGCGCCTGACTGAAGAGCACCCGCGGCTTCCGACGCGTCCTCTGCCGCTGAGCGCGCTCCGTGTCCGAGTGCGCCTCGCCCTCACACTCCGGGGATCTGAGGATGGCACCGCAGCTTTCTAGAAAAACAGGAGACAACAAAGATCCAAAGCGAATCCGGTTAACTCTTACTTAACGTGATTCATACAAGAATTCCCTTGCATAAAAATATAGGCCTATGTATTGCGCATTACACGAGCTGAGTTTGCCTTTATACAAGTCTCTGTCACTCACAGACGAAATCACCCAGACTGTGCATCGTTTCAAAAATAATGTACAATAAAATTAAACTTAAAGTATATTAGCAAGATATGTAAAATACAGTCCCTAGCTATACACTGTAAAAAAATATATTTTCATGATTTGTTATCACAAATTTTTTTTTCTTTTGTCAAATCAACCTAGATAATGTATGTAGTTGAAATAACATATGTTGATTAAACCAATCTCCTTCATTGCATACTCATTTTTTTTCAATAACTCAAAATTTTAAGGCAACCAGGTTACTTTTTTAAGTTAAACCAACAATATTTTTTTACAGCGTAGTAAAACTTGATCACTACCTTAAATCAACTAGAGAGTTATTGCAAATTATGAATATGTGCAGCGGTCAATAGATTAGTCATATAGTGCAATAAATACTGTAAGTGGTCAGTCAATGTCATATATATATAGGCCTATATTTATGCATACAATGTCTTTGACAGGGTAAACAAAAAGAAAAAAAGAAAAATATAATACGATCATTCTAAATTTCACAACATGCAATATTCACATTAAATATTAGGCTATATAAATAATACAGCTTCATCATAATTGTTTAACTTGAATATAATTACACTTTAACGAGGTTATTTGTTTTGACTTGCATTGAAGACGTATTAAAATAGGCCTACGTTTCAAAGTCGCTTTTTATACAATCACAAAACAAAAAAAGTTTTTTTCTTTGATTTTTTTTCCTTTTCAAACCTATAATTTAACTTATTTGTCCCATTTTTGTGAAAGGTTGATAGGCCTGTTTCATGCATTTTAATGCTAGTCAATACAAATAATCTATTTATGATAAAGCTGCATGATTCATGCCATTTTTAATATTTGTCAAAAATAATAATAACAACATTGCAGGCTACTAAACAACAAACATAGCTAAGTTGACGCTTTGAATTATTCAGAATTTCTTCCTATAATATTCAGAGACACGTGCAATTCGAACTCCTCGTGCAGTTTCGAAAATTCAAATTCATTCTCGTCAGTTGCAAAACACAAAATCACCCACTCGTTTCGTGGTCCTCAAGTTCATCTTCAAGTTTAGTGTCGACGTGTCCCAGGCCCGGATGGACGAACATCGGAGGGGAAAGGCTGCTCTCCACTAAACTATCCTGCATGGAGAGAGAGTTCAGAAAAGACATCTTCTCCTCGTTCTCAGAGAAGCCGGGGCTGTCTCCACCTCCGAGAAAACAGGATGATGGTGCCTGAAATCTGTCCCGCAGTTCCGGATGCAGAGATTGAAGGTGTCGAGACTGTTGCTCCAGTTTCAGTATATCCTTCACAGAAAACGGCGTTGATGTAGCCGGGCTCGGAAGCATCATCAGGCGCTGTTGGATTACATCTACAATGTTATATTCCTGATTCAACCGGCAGCTTCGAGAAGCAAAGCCCCTGTTGAACAATTGTTTAGATAAGCAACAATTTCAAGTAAACATACCTAAACGTGTCGATTAATCTCCCATTGTGTCATGGCTGCTTGATTTGCATGAAGAGAGGTGAGGACCCGCCACTCGTCGGCGTGAAACTGTTGTGTGTGTGTTTTCTTGGAGTCCGGCAGCACAAGGCAGTTCTTCTGCCCGGTGATGTCACGTTACCGGGGCGGGATGTAATGATCCTTCCTACAATCCACAGAGGAAACGCATATACGCTTTCATACCAGCAGAAAAACAGCCCCTAATGTCACACGATACTTTTTCGATATAGCTACAGCGTAATTATTTATGCATCCTTTTAAAAAAGAAAGGTTCTTCAACGGTTCTTAAATTCTGGGGGGGAAAACAAACATATCATGAACATAGCCTACACAATTTTGAGTTTGTTATACGATTCTTTGGAGATTAAAAAAGTCTTTATATCACATTCTAGTTTTTTTCCCCCTTTCAGATCAGTATTGATTATGGTTTCTAAACTAGAAAAAGTTATTTATGGAACACCCATTTAGGTTCTAATCGGAACCCTTTCATAACAGTGTGTCTGGATAATTCCAGTGTGTCTTGAATCATTTCGAATGCAGTAGACTTGAAATAGAAAACAGCTCAAGAATAAATCCCCCCAACATGCAAGGTCCTTATGGAAATGTAAATCATGTTAAGTGATTCAGTCATGCTTTTAAGCTCAATGCAAATTCATCTGTTCTGCACAATTTAAAAAAACAAAAAACAAAGACTTTGACCATGTTTAGACTGAAGATGTTTTCTTTACCATACACTCTTAATAATTTACATGTGCACCAAAAAGAGATACCATAGGATAACCTGAAAAGAACTCAAAAAGTAGAGGTGCTTTAAAGAACCCATAATACTCATATATTAGGACATCAAGAGTTTTATGTTATATAATTTCCAATGAAGCATAGCCTACCTCAATACATAACCACCAAAAAAGGTTCTTATGAAGAGACTGAGGCCAAGTTGCTGATGATAATTAAAGAACTATTAACTTATTTGTATTACTTATTTGTTATTAACGCATATTCTGTGAGTTTTGTCTGGAGTGGACGCTTATCCTGGTGCTGCTATTATCCCATTTAAATCTGACCTGCACCACACTTGTGTGCCATTAGACAGTCAAGCTGGAGCAAAAACAGCTGCAGACCTTTGACAATTAAGAAGCAAGCGGATTTAAACATAACTTTGTTTGTCTGTGAGAGACAAATGGTGTGTGTGTGTGTGTGTGTGTGTGTGTGAGAGAGTGAGAGAGAGGGGGGGAGGGGGGGGCCTTAACGTATAGTTATCTAAAAATAAATAAGGGGACATTTCCTTTAGTGGTCAGACATTTTTTATTTATTTTTTTGGAAACGCAAATTTTAAGTTCAAAGAAATCGATTCTGTGTTAATCGAGAATTTTAATCTAATCTTGATTCCAGATGTGGATTCTAGATTTATCTTCTACATCATTATTATTATTACTGATTCTCGTTGAAATTTCTTTTGTCCTTATAACATAATTCTCTCTTCACCTCTCCAAAGGTTATAAGAGTATAATACATAATTAAACATTTACCTTTGGGTTTTGATTACTTTATTACTTCATTAAACATTGTCTCCATAAAATTCAGTAAGATTGTCGCATTCATCACCATGTTTGGGTCAAATACGGACAAACCCAACCGTTGGGTTTCAAAATATATTTTAAAAATGTAAACCAATGGTTGGGGTTTTCCATATTTGACGCATGAAACAACCCAGCATTTTTAGTGTGTCACTAAAAGGAATATTACACATAACCATATGTCCGCTCCACCCCAATCCATCTTGTTAATGGCCGATGTGAACATGACAAAATTGTCGTCTTCTCAAAATCTTCATCCTCGGCGATTTTGGAGACCCGAGTGCTTCCTTTGCGCCTTATAATAAGAAAGAGAAATTGTAGGCCTATGTTTTATATATATTTTTTCTATCCTGTATTACCAGCCATAGGCCTACGTATCGATCACTGATTGTGAGGAGGGCGCGCAGGATACCTGTTTGAGGGCGCAATGATGCGCAACGGTGTCTCTCTGAGCTTCTGCTCCGGCGCCAGAGACAAAAGCCTGCCAGAGACTAAGAAGAGGAGAAAAGAAAAGAAAAGAGAGACGAGATTATCTCATCCGTTAGCTATCAACAGTGCTGTTTAGATCAGCTTTGTGTCCTCCCGTCCCAAGACTAATGGCTCAGGAGGAAAGTCGGAGTGGTGGGCTTCTAGCTTTTCTTTTAAGAACTGAATGGCAAGGTACATTACTTTAATGATATTTGCTGTAATTCAGTCTTTAATCATTGCCGTGATTTACTGCAATAAGTATTTGATGCTTGCTTGCTGATTTACACTAGTTGTTGTTGAATAGCATGTACAGGACAGTTGGCTGTATGACACATGCTAAATTATTGGTGGACTAATGCAGGCAGAGGGCCTAACTTTTTGTTTGGATTTGTGATTTATTGCAAGGTTCATGAAAGTCTTTAGATTCCCATCCTCAGAAAGATCAGTTCAAGCTTTTTTATCAGCACCGCACTTATCTGTCACAGTTTTCAAAATGCTTTCCATGCATCATGCTATCTTCATGTGTGCTGAGTGCTGACACAATGACAAACACCAAATCATTTTTTGTCATGTTTAGATGACAAAACGCGGATTACAAAAAAAATAAGAAAAAAATAAAGATGAAAAATTATGTTTAGGCAGGTTTAGGCAGGTACATGAGCTTTGTATGGTGTCCGATCACAGGATTTGGATGTTGTCGCGTGTTTTTATCTGATCTTTGCCCCACACACGACTAAAGTGTGTGAGTGTTTTGTCTGGTTAATAGCACCATTAGGATGAGGAGAGTCTCAGTCAAGCAAGAAGCCAAACTGACCGTGAAGAGCGCATGTCTGCACAGGACTCTCCTCTGGGGTCTCCAGTGTCCTGATGGATAGACATATTGATGATATCAACATCGGAAAGTAACAATAACGGAAACGCTTCCGTTTGGTTCACCCGACTTATGTGTCTGTAGTCAGTGGTAATGTTATAATCATCAGTGAGATTATTATCATAAAACAGAATAAGGTCGACAACAATTACACATAAACAAACACCACATCAAGGGATTTTACAACCCTCGTTGCGCATTAATTAAATTAAACGTTTCTGTATCAGATTGGAAAAATCTTGGCATCTGTTTTTATATTATATTATATTATATTATATTATATTATATTATATTATATTATATTATATTATATTATATTATAACTTCGCTTCGCACACTTAAATTGCGTATTCATCTAAATGAAGTGCAACATTTTTAATTAGTATTCCTGCAATACATTACAACGAAAGTAATTTCAAGGGTCAGATCACAACAACTGCGTTTTCACTTTTTACAATATCGCATGCCTTAATGGGTTGGGTGATATATTTTGTACGACTTTTTAAATGATCAAATATATGACGTTTACATAGCTATACGTGCATATCTGATACTTTATTTGAGCACTATCTCATAATCTTCTTATCATGCCTATTCATTTTATCAATTTTATCTTGTTTGCAGGATATTATATAAAAT
Source organism: Abramis brama (assembly GCF_963993115.1). NCBI lineage: Eukaryota > Metazoa > Chordata > Actinopteri > Cypriniformes > Leuciscidae > Abramis > Abramis brama. Next base: position 23,085,624 of record NC_139981.1, read on the forward strand.
GTTCAGACATTATAAATTAAATTCATTCGTTTATTCTATCTGTAAAAAAAAAGTGTATTTTTTTTTTCCTTCGCATATAAGTAAACGATTTATTGTCAAGATATTGCTGCTCCTTACAGTTTATTGTGCTGTACTTGTCAGTTTTATGTTCACGTTTCATTTTGGTTATAATTTCCCTTTCCATGTTCGAGTACAAATATGATTTATATTGTAGGCTATTCCTTCAGCTATGCGGCACAGCATATAAAACATCTTTGTCCAATAATTGAATGCTGTCATGCATTTATCTTAAATTTCCCAACCCTCCAAAATGTTTATGGTGCTTCAGTGTTTAAGCATCAAAGTTTAATTTTAGTATTTAATAAAAAAATAAATAAAAATAAAATAAAACATACTGCCTTAGTACCCAAACCACTGAGATACTGGTTGCGTGCCGATGCCAGTCCTAAAAAAAAAAAAAAAAAAAAAGTTATAAGCCTATGTTTATATGAAGGAAGAGCCTGTTTCCTGGACCTAACAAAACCCAGGCCTGAGCACCATGACAGTGAGGCGGTCAGAAGAGGGAGGGAGAGGGCAATAGATCATCTTCATCTGGACACTGACTGAGGTTAGATGTAGAGGTACCAGAAGTGGGTCAAGGGCCTGCGTCTTTTCGGACCATCAACTGCTCATTGACATCACTGCATTCTGTGCAAACTCAAATCCAGCGAATGCTGTGAACAGCAGGAGAGTGTTAGGCTCACATCCAAAGTCTGTGAGAATAAAATGTGAATTCATGTTTATGAGTTCTGACTCGAGAGAGAATATGTTTCGATGAATATCTGCTTTGTAAATATGAATATAACTCAGTGTTTAAAATTCATACATATTTTAGGTTTTGTCGAATTGATGGGTAGCTAATTCGTATGAACATGTAGACCACGATCTCATTAGGACAAGCTGATTTTCATGCCATGTAGTAATTACAATATTCTGATCTGTAAAAAGCCGATCACGCGCTTGTAGAACTTGTAATTACAACGTGATCTCATGGCAAAACGAACAAATTCTACGAGGTGGCTAATTCGTACAAATTCATACGACCTCACTCGTACGAATTTGTACGATTTTTGTTAAATCGTACATATTTTACGAATTGACCAATTCGTATGAATTCATACGAATGACCTACCCCTGACCCCGCCCCTAAACCTACCCATCACGTGGGTTTGCCACCTTTTTATCATTCGTACGAATTCGTACGAATTGGTCGTGAGATAGTGTTGTGTAAACTCATAATTTTCTGAGAGCTACGACTTGTACCACCTGACCACTGCAGATTTAAAGTGTGTTTGACTTAAAGCGGCGCTGTGCAGACTGATCGGTGTATGACATCAAAGTACCGCGAGAGGATTTGAAAGCATTCAGAGCTTTATTTATGGAAATTATGTCACACGTTTCACACGATTCATACGAAATCGCTAACTTGTATATGTTTTCCCATTAGATCAAGTTGAATTTACTGTAGGCAGCTGTGGTTGCCAGACCTTTACCGTAAAAAGCAGGCTATGGCAGCAACATTTTAGATTTACGGATTACAGTAACTTTAACAGTAAAAAAAAAGAAAAAAAAAAAGTATATTTTGTTAACTGATAGAATGTTAATAAACCAACTTAGACTACTGAAGTAGCCTACTAACATCTGTTTTGTGATACAGTGGCGACTTACAAAACAAATACGGTAATGAGAACACCGTTTCTTTAACCATATAAATATGATCATGTTTTTAGAGCGTACCCAGGACTCGTTCGCAGTGGCCAACAGGAAGAAATTTCCTCACACGGTTCTCAGCCGGCCCAGAAAACCTTCCATATAAACACAACACGTATCTGAGGAGGTGCAGATCCTGTTGGGTCCCGGAAGGTGAGTCTTATCAGCTCCTGGTTTCAGTGCCGTGTGCTGCGCCAGGCCTTGAGACCTCGCCTGGAACCATTGTGCATCTGACCCAGCCGTATGACTGATAGCCTTCCCCGTTTCTGCCTCAGACTGGGGGAAGGAGGGGGGAGGGAGGCGAGGCACTGCAGCACCAGACATTCCCTGTCACACCACAGCTCTGAGTTAGGGAGGTCTGGTCTGGAAGCTCGCTGACGGAAGTCAGGCCAGGAGAAATCCACAGAGCCCCTCTTGGGACTAATAAATTAGACAGCTGTATTTTCCCTCATGGCCTTAACCCCGCAGGTGTGTGTTTGTATACATGTGCGCAAATTACCGAGCGTTTAGCCCGTAATGTGTGTGACCTACGCCGCTGGTAATGTGGTGAGAGAGGAAGGCCGTAACCTAAATATTCGATTACGACAGACAGCGGTGATTAAGACGCAGCGAAGCCACCGTCTTCGAGTGGGATGTGAACGGCTAGATTTCCTCTCTTTTTTTGTCTAAACATTCCCTTGGCCGTGCCAGAGAGGCTAAAATAAAAGGAAAGGTTGCTTCGAGTTCATCTGACCGCTGGTATGCGCACCGTTTACAAAGATTGTCATTCAAACAATAATACAATTAATTTTATTCAGATTTATATGTTGTTCATTTGGGGATGCACACCACATGACCTTCCACTGGATAAACATGTTGCGAGCGGGGAGCCTGTGTTACTCAGAGCAGCCAGTGTGGCGTCTCCCATCAAACTGACAATTTGTTTCTATTCAAGCATGAGATCCCATTCATTCGCCGTCGCAGCTGTAAATAAAAACCAAGCTCGTTTCTGCTCCTACATTTTCCTTGGGTTTTTTGGAACGGCTCGTTTCTGTTGGGATATACAGTTTGTGACCAGCCTCTAACATCGCAGTCCTGGGAATCCTTTGGTTTGTGTAAGCAGGCCTCCAACAAGGGAACGTTCTCAGAACAAGGGTTTCTCCTTAAGTTAGGCCTATGATAAAAACATTCTTCCACTAACGTTAGCAGAACCTTTTTATCAAAGTTATCTGGTCTTTAATAACGTTTAAGACTGGGTTTGGTTGTAACACTTTTTGTTTCAGCATCTGTAACTCACTAAGTCTTTGAGCAAGAGTGCTCAAACTTTTATACAATGTACCCACGTTTGTTTACTACAAAAGGCCCCGATTCAGACCTCTGTAAGAATATCACAGCCCTTATGAGTTGATGTCAAATACATGTTGTGGCTTTGTGACAATGTAACATGCTGGGGTAAGTTGTAACAAAAAGAAGCAAAAACAGGCCACATTTTATGCAATATGCTTCAAAATCCAAAAGAACAATCCAAAACAATCTCTCTCTTTCTGGGACTGATCATAACTCAAATCCATATGACTCATAGCTTATCCCTGATTGGTGGAATTGGTGGTTACAACTCTCCCCATGTTACAACCATACCCCACTCATTGAACATTTTAAGAAACAGTTTTAGTTGGACGTTACTCTAATGTTTTTTATCCTTTTTAGATGGCATTCAAAAGTGAATGATGAATGATACAATAGAGAAAACATTCCCTTAATGTTTCCTTTTTCCAAGAAAACATTTTTTAGTGTACATTCAGAAATTGTTTACATATCAATGTCTCAATAAAGTCGAAAAGACTTGTTAAGATCACATTCAAAACCTCTAATGTCTATATTTGTTTGGCTTCTGAAAGAAATGGCATTATGACCGTGTGAAGGACAAAAAGAGAAGGCGGCATGTGGGAGGACGCCTCTTCCCAGCGTTCAGATCTGGTTGATTTTTCAACTGATGGTTATTTCTTCAAGGTTTATGTCTCGACTTCTTTTTGTTTAATGAAGATCACATTTGTAATTACTCAACATATTAAAGTCAAAAAGTATATATCAGATTTATTCCCTTGAACGTCTATATTTGCTTGGCTTCTTAAGAAAAAACTGACAGCATGAAGGACGAAAAGAGGAGATCCCAGAAGTATTCACAGCAGACATGTAGGAACTTGCAATCTTCCAAGTTGTCGGGCGCTGTGATTGCGATGGATCTCTTTCACTGCCGAGACTTTACTATTTATTGCTGAATAATCAGAAGTATTAGGGTGCTACATTTATAATCTCCGAGACCATAATAGATTTGGTTTCTTAATCAAGTAGTCAAATTTGCTTTGCAAATATTTATGATTAAACATTTGTCAGAACTAATTCAAACCAGCATAATTGTGTGATTTCACAACCTCTATCATGGCAAAAGGACACAGTTTGTTGTGTTTCAATCCCGGCGTTCTCTAAATCTGGTGACTGAAGTAAATAAAGGCGAATTGTGGACAGTTGCATGTATCAGTTGGGTTTCTGCTGACATTATGACATGTTTGTGGTGAAGTATGAATTAAGACAATGTTTGTACGGTCCTTTCGTGTATGTTTATTTGTTCTTTTCAATAAGACGTAAACCAATTGGTGGCAGCAGACTTGTAGACATGAGGTTGCACTTCCTCCCATTGTTTAAAACGGTCAGATCGAAAAGTAGTCGAGGTCACAATTGGAAGAAAAGGAACATCTGTTCAGTGTGTGTGGACAAGCGTACACATATCTGTGTTTTGTTACAATGAAAGTCATACAAGTAAATGTGTTCGGCCTTCAATAAATAGGGTGTGACTTGGTCTGTTTGTACAGAACTGTAATGGATTAGTCTTTCAATGAGTAATGACACTTTAATCGCACTTAACAGCACTTATGCATCATACTTTTATTCATATTGACATATAGGGCCGTAACCAGCATTGACACTGAGGAGGACACCTTTTCTCAGGGTTCAGATTAGTTCTGATTTGGTTGATTCTTCAGTTGATGGTTATTTCTTCAATATTTATGTCCCGAGGGTTGATTAATCGTAGATTTTGACAACTTTTATTTTTGTTTAATGAAGATCACATTTACAATGGCTAGATAATGCTTTTCAAGTGCCTAGTATTTTTTACTCTTGTCCCAAACCAGAGTTTCAATGTAATCTATAAAAACGTATCATATACGTATTAATTCAATAACATTTAAAGCTATGATGAGCTAAAGTGGGCTAAAGCTAAACAAATAAACAAATAATTTGTAATATAATTTATTTTATAAATATTTACACAGATGTCCCACAGTTGTAGGCTAGTATCGTTTCCACCACATACAACAAATTTGCCCCAGTAACAGTTTTTATATACTTTTTTATATATTTTTTGTATACGTTGGTATATACTTGGTTACCAAATAGAGTGAGCAAGATATCTGAGCATATTAAAAAGAAGAAAAATCAAGATAAATATCACTTATAAACAGAATATGATATTCTGCATAGTTTCAAATTGAGATTCAAAATATGCATTAAAAAAGAAAATATGGTTTAATTGTGTGCATTTAGGAGACATGATAGTTAGGAAATTACCCTTAACAAGAGTCTGTCTATCTAAATAAATAAATTATGTTACTTAAAATAAAATATATATAAATAGATATATTTTATATATAGCCTATGTATGTATATGCTAAAACATTGCCCGTAATTGAATAAACATCCCATTACGTTGATGTGCATGGTCGAATTGTTTCAGATCAAACATGTTAGTAAAATAAACAAATGAATGTGTGTGTGTGTGTGTGTGTGTGTGTGTGTGTGTGTGTATGTGTGTGTAGGTGTGTTTGTGTGTGTGTACCTACTTCACTATATTTTGGGGCCAAATTTGTACCAAGAAATGACCAGAACCTGACAAAATCTCCAAAACTTCCCTTTAGGGGCATCCTCATTTGTAAATCTGGTATAAAAATAAAGTAAAGTATATAGTCTATGTATGTATGCTAAAACATTGCCCGTAATTGAATAAACATCCCATTACGTTGATGTGCATGGTCGAATTGTTTCAGATCATGTTAGTAAATTAAATAAACAGATGAATGTGTGTATGTGTGCGTGTGTGTGTGTGTGTTTGTGTTTGTGTGTGTGTAGGTGTGTGTGTGTGTGTGTAGGTGTGCGTGTGTAGGTGTGTGTGTGTGTGTGTGTGTGTGTGTGTGTTTGTGTGTATGTGTGTGTGTGTGTGTGTGTGTGTGTGTGTGCCTACTTTACTATATTTTGGGGCCAAATTTGTACCAAGAAATGACCAGAACCTGACAAAATCTCCAAAACGTCCCTTTAGGGGTGTCCTCATTTGTAAATCTGGTATAAAAATAAAGTAAATAAAGTTTTTTTTTTTAATGTAAAAATGCAGAAAGTTTTGTGTGATGGGTAGGTTTAGGAGTAGGGTTAGTTGTTAGTAATGTACAGTGTACAATGTACACTTGTTAGTTGTAATGTACAGTTTGTACAGTATAAAAACCATAACGTCTATGAAGAGTTCCTATTTAGATAGCTAAGTAACGTGTGTGTGTGTGTGTGTGTGTGTGTGGACCTGTTAAACCCTACGTTATGGGGACAAAATCCCCACAAAGATAGCAATATGGAAAATCCTTGTCCTTGTGGGGAAATTTTTTGGTCCCCATGAGGAAAACAGCTTATAAATCAGTATGTAATGTTTTTGAAAATGTAAAAATGCAGAAAGTTTTCTGTGATGGGTAGGTTTAGGGGATATACTGTTTGGACAGTGTGTGTGTGTGTGTGTGTGTGTGCGCGCGCACTAAAATAGCCATGAGGCCAAACATGGCCGTAGTTAAAGAAACATCCTATTACATTTGTTGCCTTGATAATACATTGAGATACAAAGAGTTTCGGTGCTGTCAGATGAAATATGTCGTTGGACATTTTAGTCCATTTCTCCAACTACACCGTATCTCTTACCAACATGTCTCTCGTAACATGCCCACTCTGGATCTCCTGCAACATTTTTTCTACCCCTCTTTCTTCTATTCACTCTCTCTTTTTAAAGAATGACTCATGATATTTAACCTGGCCTACTTACTGAGCTCCACCTATAGCTGCTCTCTTTTGCTCTTTTTTAATAGGAACGTCTCAGGTCCTCAAAACTCAGAATGCAGTGAAGGAAAAACATGGTGGTCTTTCAGTCAAGTCCATCAAACAGAATTGACGAAACCGGCAACAGAAAACAAAATAACCGACATGGAGTCTCGAAAAGGCCGTCTCTCAGCGAGGTGCGCTGACCCTTAGCAGGGAGGCTAATGTAACACGTGAACAACACGAGAAGGTCCTGCGCTGGAATGTCGCTCTGTGTACATGTTTGGTATGAGTGGCTGACTTCCCGTCATGGTCCATGCATGGTTTTGAAGTCAGGAAGACTTCTCAAATTCTACCTTTGAACGCTGTGTCGTGTATGTTTTTTTTGTTTTTATGGAGTCCATCAGAATGAAGCTGATCATGTGTTAATTCAGTATTTCAGATGTTTGTTGGTGTTATTCCAAACTTCTAATGTTTTCATATTTGTCGGGTCTCTAATGCATGTTCTTTGATATGGTATTAGCTGACTGAAACTGCAAACGATTCCCCAGAAGGCACTTGTGTCATTGCTTCTGTGCTCTCAGCCACTTTCTCTCTCTCTCTGTCCCTAGGCCAACAAACCTTGTGCTGGAAGCTTCAAATCCCATAATTACAAAGCTGACAGTTAACACACAGGTAAGATACGCTTACTGACCGGCAAAGAATGCAAACATCTTTTGCATGGGGTTGAGAGAGACAGTGAGATGGATGGAGGGCATTCTGCAGGTGCAGAAGTTACTCCTCCATATCTCCTAGGGGTTGTGGGGGCTTATAGATCCATGACAGGTTGGTTTACCCAACAGAAAACTGAGAGATATTGGTATGTAATCTTATCCTAAATCATTATCTGTATTATCTTATATCTATTTGCCATGAGCATTATGCATATAATATAATGCAGAAGTCTCTCGGAAATCGGATACTTCCCTACATAGCAAAAAACAGTATGCCTACGCCAAAAGAATAGTATGTTCTGCGTCCGAAATCACGTACTGTCTGGGTAGGTACTACATTTGAATTTGAACTTACTTCACGGCCGTTAAAAAGTATGTTCTATCTAGTGAGTGTGTGTAGTATGAATGTAATCCGGATGTTCTACTGTACATCTGCCATGTTGTTATTATCAGTAGAAGTAGGTCATCCACTTTTCGCCTACTGTTTTATGGCTGCGTCCAAAATCGCATACTCCCTTGAGTAGGTAACCTACTAATTTTGAATAACTTCACAACAGCTACAAATTATGTTCTATATATTATGAATGTGACTATATAGACTACATTCATCATGCTGTCATTATCATGTGACCTACCAGCGTCGCATCACTGCCATTCATATAAATCCTCTCCCGTGGCCTCATGGGAAAGATGCTAAAGTGTCCATCGAATACACACTTCAGAATCTCGGCGGAAGTAGTAAGTAGTAGTACTTTTTGCCTACTATGAGTAGCCTATGGATTTGGACACTTCTTTTGTCACATAGGCTACTGTTTTCAGGGTTATTTTTACTGTTTGACACATAGTTCGGACTATCTATTTGGACTTTGCATAGGCTCCCTTTTTTTTTTTAACATAGCCGTCGGGATTTTGGACGCAGCGATAGTAGGCTATTCGAAAAACATGTGGTAGTAAAGTGTCCATCGAATACACACTTCAGAATCTCGGCGGAAGTAGGTCATCCGGGGACTTGTTTTTCGACTTGTTTTTGTTTTTCGCTGTAAAAAAAAATCCCCGTAAAAAACCGGAAAATAACCAACATGTAGACTAAAATTACAGTAATTTTTTACATTTTTAAACCCCCCTTAAAAAACGGTAATATTCCGGCAGCTGGGGTGCTGAAAAAAACCGTAAAATGACAGAAAATAACCAACACATAAAATTACAGTAATTTTCTTTTATTCAAAATAAAAAAAAATTGCTGTAATTTTACATAAAATGTTCTGTATTTTCTTGAGCTTTTTAATGTTTAATTAAGGATCTTAAATATTGTGGAAATGTATGTAAAAACCATGAACTTACCAATATCGCTGAATATCGTCCGAAATCGAATGCTTCCCTATACTGTAGTATTCTTGATGGAACATGCCAATAAAAAACCTTTATTTTTAAGAGTGATAGTGGGGGGAAAAAAAATTATACCAAGAAAAAAAATTCTTTGGAGAACAAAAAATGGTTCTTCTACAGTGTTGTGTGGTGAAAATTGGAACTTTTATTTTTAAAGAGTTTAGTATCAGGGAAAAAAATCCACTTTCCACATTTACGATAATGATTAATATAATTCCTGTGATTTTGCAGGGTATTTAAATAATTTGCTAATTTCTCACATGAAACAGTCTTGAAATACAGGTTTGACTTGTGCAGATGATTTGAGGTTGATAAGTTATCTGATGGTGCTGCCACTCTCTCTAAGAGGGAGATTGCAGTTACATATCTTTTTCGGGTTCATGTATTTTGCTAATAGCAGGTCAGGAAAATACAAGCACAATCTCTTAAGCTGACAAAAATGTAGATTTTTAAGATTTTTGCCTGGAGTGGCTTTCCAACATCTGAAAATGTAATTTATTTTAAAAGCACATAATCAAAAACAAAAAAAGAGAGAGAGAGAAAAAAAAGAGATTAATATTTTTAACTCTTTTTAACTCTTTTAACCCTAATGTTAAGCTAAATTTAAAAAATAAGTATTATTATGATGGGCAATTAAGGAAAGAAATAACGAAAAAGTTGTAAGATAATGAACATTACACTATGTGTTGTCTGAACATACTTAAAGACCTTCATGATATAAATACCATGGCAGAGCAGCTCATGTTTCCCTTTTCCCTCTTTGGCCTTGAATTATGATTCCATTAGAGTGGAACACAAAACTCATGTGTTTACTTGGAGAACAGTAGCAAAAGCTTAGACCACCACCTTGTGGTCTCTTAAAGACATGACATTTTTTTCTTCTTCTAAAACATCTAACTTTATTTGTATTTGCACAAGTACAACACAATAAATAAATAAAACATGTATAGAATAAATACATAAAATAAATAGGTAATAAAATAAAATAATACATTTGCATAAATTTGGAAAGCCTTAAAAGTTTAAGTTTAGTTTTTGCATTTCTGGAAAAGTTTCAATGTAAATCTTTATTCAATATAAATAAATGGTGTGAAAGGGCCAAAAATAGAACAAACAAGCAAAAATAACTCAGAAGTAATGTAAAGTATATCTCTCCATAAAAATAAATTAATTAATTAACACAATTAATGTTAATTAATGTTAACAATTAATAGTTCATTAAGAGATTCTAAAACTAATCCATATGAATTGAGGGGTCTAGTTAAAATTTTCTGAAGAGACTCGATCACTTTATGAACAGATTGAATTTAGACTTTTATTCACATAACATTAATGAGAGAACATAAACAGAAGCTCAACCAAACGAACCAAGCCATAACAGTTAACAAACCTCTGGCAGAAGCTCAAATGTGCTGAGTAACACAAGAGAATGAACCTCATTGGTTCTTGCAGAAGCTCAAATGTGCTGAGTAACACAAGAGAATGAACCTCATTGGTTCTTGCTGAAGCTCAAACCTGCTGTGTAACACAGGAGAATGAATGGAGTGCAAAGAATGCTTCAGTACACATAAAAAAAAAAAAAAAAAATGCTCAAAATGTAAACTAGAAATGCTAAAACTTTACCAAAAAATTATTTGATAATGTCTACACGTGTATCTGAATGCATACTAAACATAACTGTCTTTAGGACCCAGGGGAAACAGCTAATTTGCTCCAAATAGTGCTATAAGGCCATAGTGGCAAGAATAATAACAGAATTTTAATTTTTGGGTGAACTATCCCTTTAATATAAAATGATCATGTTGTAATTTGATAGCAATATCAAATGTTTTTGATTGATATCTAAGGTGGAAGACTACAGAGTAGGCCTACAAGGCTACAACTATCATGACTGAAGTAAGCAGGAAGTTATGTGTACAATTTATATATAAAATCAGATAAAAGTCATAAATTACACAATTTTAAATATGTTCAGAGCCCGTCTACGGAGAGCCTGCCCACTCCCTATTAAGCCCTATTGTACCGAATTTTGGTTGTAGTACCACCAGAGTTCCACTGGGGGCGCTCGCCATGAGTGCAAAATGAATGGGAGTCTATGGGGCTAGACGGCTAAATTTGTCTCTTTCACCCGATTGCCGTTGAGAAATCTCAGATCTGATTGTAGATTTTGCAAGTTCAACATGGGTTTTAGGTCGAAAGTTGAATGAACGAGTACTTATGTCGTTTTGATTTCTTACAGGTTGAGTTGTTGTTGCCCATAACACGCTAGCATTCTGCTAATGACGTCAGCATTCTGACGTCATTGACATTTTGAAAGACTTTTTAAAGCAAATAAGTGACTCTAAAAAATCTAACACCCAGCAATGTGTAATTTCTTTGCATCTCCTTTCGAATACAACATTCAAATTACTAAACAAAAAATTATATCCTGAGAAAAGTGGATTTTTATTGGTATAGCTCCATTGACCTCCATTCATTCTGCACTCGTCCTGTGAGCGCCCTCATATGGAATCAGAGTGGAACTGCAACCAGTTCAGAAGCCGGAAGTGTAGTGAGAGTGAAACTTCTCGCCATATTAGACATTCTCTGATATGTTGCAGATAACTAATTTATGGAACTCCGATAGGCTAACTGTGTGGGTGTGAATGAAAAGAACGATGCCTATTGAATCTAACGTGTTCCGTCCTCTCTGCTTTACTATTGGTCAGAAGGCACGTCACTCTTGCATGTTTGAGTTCTCATTGGTCCCCGCAGTGTTATCGAGCGCGTTCTTTGATGACGTAAAGGCTTGACCTTCCTGTACTAGAAGTTGATTGGGTAATCTTCGAGTCAAACATGAGCTTCTGATTTCTATTGGTTAGTTTAGACACGCCTGGCCTCCATTGCCCAAATCCCAAATCTGAAGGTTAAAGTCAGTCATTCTCCATCACACCGCACTTCAATCCAGCGGTACTTGCGTATTACTCTCCACACTCTCTACGCTCGTAATTTACAGAAATATTAACACAATATCATGTCGATATTTGGTGAAGTCCCGCTGGCTGCTCCTGTCGCAGTGTTTAAACTGTCAGCAGATTTCCGTGAAGATCAGAACCCCAGCAAGGTGAATCTGGGAGTCGGAGGTGAGAGATGCGCTTTTTAATAAACACACACTTACATCAGAGTTTACATGAATGTCAATGTGTGTATATTTTTGCATTCTCCGCCCATGCACAAACAGTTATTCTCTCTCTGTGACAGCAATAGGCCTAATAAATAATAAGACCTGAACACATCTTTCGGCATCAGTTAATGTAGATCTGTCTCGTTCTGAATTAAGATGAAATAATGTTTTTTTTTTTTTTTTTTATAATTATATGATGTTGATAGACATAGCACGTGATCACAGATCAGCTGTTTTCTGGAGGCATCAGTAACATGAGATTTTCCATACGCGATTATATGATATTAAAGGGATAGTTCACCCAAAAATGAAAATTCTGTCATTTCTTACTCACCCTCATGTCGTTCCAAACCCGTAAGACTTTTGTTTCAGTCCAAATTAATTGAGCGGTTTAGTCCAAAAGTTTCTCAAGAGACACAATCGCTTTATATTATGAACAGATTGAATTTAGGCTTTTATTCACATAAACATTCATCAATTGTAGGAATGGAAGCTCAAGCATGTTCGCTTGACGTGCGAGAACCAATGAGGTTCATTCTTGTGTGTTACGAGTCACTTTTGAGCTTCCGCAAGAACCAATGAGGTTCATTCTTGTTTGTTACGCAGAGGGTTTGAACTTGAGCAAGAGGTTTGTTCTCGCGCGTCAAGAAGGTTCGGTTGAGCTTCTGTTTATGTTCACTAAACAATGTTTATATGTGAATAAAAGCCTAAATTCAGTCTGTTCATCATAAAGCGACCGTCTCTTCAGAAAATTTGGACTAAACCGTTCAATTCATATGGATTAGTTTTACTATGTCTTTATGAATGTTTTGAACTGTCAAAGTTGTAGTTGCATATCTGTCAATGGAGGGACAGAAATCTCAGATTTCAACAAAAATATCTTTATTTGTGGTTTTGAAGATGAACAAAAGTCTTACTGGTTTAGAACAATATGAGGGTGAGTAGCCTTATTAATAACAGAATTTTAATTTTTGGGTGAACCATTCCCTTTAAACTATTATGTTTAACTACAAGAATATCATGTTATACAGTAGGCAATAATGCACACAGATCTGATATGGAATTATATTTACTAATTATGTATATATTTTTTAAATGCCACATGTCAAACCTTTGGACACACTTAATTTGTGTTTCTCACAATCTTGATGTTAAAGCTTAAATTCTTGAAATAGTTTTGTAGACTAGTATAGATGTAAAATTAAATTTATTTTATTATTCTAAAATATGGAAAAATTTCATTAAAAGTTTTGACACATTAAACTAAAGGCATATCATGACATGTAGGCTACAGTGATCTAACATTAAACCCAAATCATTGCATGCAGGTCCAGAGGCATCTAGGGTTTCTAAATATATTAAGGGATAAAGTTACTCTTCCGGCATTGGTCGTTTTCATTGGTCGCTGACTATGTGACTGATCTCCAATGAAAACAACCAATGCCATGTTAGCCGGGGGTGAATAGATTGTGTAATGTCAACAGTATTATTGTGTAGAAGCAGTCATCATGTGTGTCATCTACTGTGTAGTTATTCCTGATCCCGGTTAGAGAGCTTGACCTCGGAGGATTATCTTTATCTTCTGCTTTTCCTGACGTCCTGCCGACACCACGACTCCTGAGGTTCTGGGACAGATTAAAGACGAGCAAAGGATGAAAAGTCACCTCTAAAAATCCCTGAGTCATGATTGTGTGGACCGTTTTTGAACAGCTTCTCCTGTCCTAGTCCTTCCTCAGACTGAAATGATTATCCCTCTTGAGCAACCCAGAACACTGATTTGCAGTGTGTGACTATTTCTTGTCATACTTCTGCAGACGGTGACAAAAAAAATTCAGTATTTCTCATCTTTTTTTTTTTTAAAGACTGCTACTAAACCTTGATATGTGGCACAAATTGCTCATTGATCTAATATGTGATACATTCAGATATGCCACTTAAGTGAAATTAATGCTCTGCTTCACAGTCTTTAATTCTAAAACTTCCCCAGTTTATGTACAGAACAGAATTTATTTGGATAAGTTTTGTTCTATACTTGTGTAGGATTTGTAAATCAAGAATTGCATCAGGACATGAGCAGTACACGTTTATGTTGAATAAGCTCATTTTGCTCTTGGGTAAAAGTTCACAGATAAATCCTGATCGGGCACCCCTGATAAAAAGGAACAATTACGCATGACAAATATTGATTAGAAAGCAATTCAGTGAAACTTAGGGTGCTGTAATGTACACTATCGTTCAATAATTTGCCTTAGTAAGATTTTTACAACTTCTTTTTTTTTTTTTTTTTTTTTTTTTTTTTGCATTTAGGTTTTATTTAAGGTTGCATTTAAAAAAAAAAAAAGTAAAAACAGCAATATTGTGAAATAATATTACAATTTGAAATACCCATTCTATTTTAATATATTTAAAAATGTAAATACTGTTATATAAAATATCAATGTTGAAATATTTTTGTTTTCAAGATTCTTTAATGAACCTAAAAGTTAAAAAATCTTTTGTAACATTACAAATGTCTTTACTGTCACTTTTGATCAATTTAATGCATCATTGCTGGATAGAAGTATTAATTTCTTTCAAAAAATGAAAACTTGCTGAGCTCCGTTTGAATGGTTGTGTACAAATCATAAGTTTGCCTCTGTGTTTGGAAGTGGTCTGGTTGTAATCCTCCTCTGCTTCTTCTTTAGCCTACAGGACAGATGAATGTCAGCCCTGGGTTCTCCCCGTGGTGAGAAAAGTGGAGAAGATGATCGCTGATGACCATAGTTTGAACCACGAGTACCTGCCCATTTTAGGCCTGCCAGAGTTTCGTTCCAGTGCGTCTAAGATCGCTCTGGGTGAAGACAGTCCTGCCATCAAGGACAACCGGGTCAGATGAGACGCTAAAAATCCTGTTTTGACCACCTGTATTAATAACTGTGTGTCAGCAGCCATTTTTCAGCATCATTACTCCAGTCTTCAGTGTCACATGATCCTCTAGAAATCACTCTGATATGCTGATTTGCTGCTCAAGAAACATTTCTTATGATCATCAATGTTGAAAACAGCTGTGCTGCTTAATATTTTTGTGGAAACCATGATACATTCTTTTCTTTTTTTTTCTGTTCGAAAGAACAGAATGTAGTCGAAATACGTTATAAATTACCTTTATGTAAATTTTGTGATTAATTGAATGCAACCTTGCTGAATTAAAGTATAAAAAAAATCTTACTGACCACAAACTTTGGAACAGAAGTGGCCAAAAGTGTTATCCGGCCTAAGAACATCTTCACTCTTTATGAACACATGCAAAACAAGTGAGAGAGCCAACAAAATATTAATAACAAAAAGTCAAATAAAATATGTAGCTGTAAGTTACCCCTTTTTTGCCATATCATTTTGTCAGATAAATACCTTAACCAAGGTTAGGTTTTTGTTCTTCCCTCATATTCCTCGTATTTTGAGGGTTTAATCGAACTTGTAGGGTCATCAAAAACAAATCCCCAAACCAATTCCCTCAGGACATCACTTTTTTTGGCCACTACTGTATGTGGAGAAAAAAATAAAGAAATATTTATTCACCCACAATTCAAGTTTGACAAAAAGTTACACATTTCTCTTCTTGTTTGCACTAGCATCATTCTAATGTAGAGATTCCTGTTGTTTTTGTATTGCAGGTAGGAGCTGTGCAATGTTTGGGTGGTACTGGCGCTCTAAAGATCGGAGCGGAGTTTCTTCGCCGCTGGTACAATGGAACTGACAACACAAAAACTCCCATTTATGTGTCTGCACCCACATGGGGTGAGCACGAGACCTAATCACACATGGAAAATACTGTGATAAATGTCTTTCCGATAATAAATTGGCATAACTAATTTCATGCTGGCCTTGAGTCCAATGATTAACTTTGTGTTTATATGTTGTTGTCTCAAGTGCCAAAAATGTTTAACCAGCTTCCATGTTCAGTTCAGATTGTGGTCTTCCGTTCTAGAGAACCACAATGCCGTTTTCTCTAACGCTGGATTTGAGGACATCCGTCCATACAAATATTGGGATGCAGGGAAGCGTGGACTTGATCTGACAGGTTTTCTGGGTGACCTGGAGGTGAGTAGTGATTTTGAAATTCCATTTTCTTACACAAAACAAGCACTTTATAGTTACTTATTTATCAGTAATTGATAAGATATCTAAAAACCTTGGAATATGTGCAGAAAGAAGTGCCTTTTGCCATTTACCACTGTCATCAAACTTGAGCGTGACAGATTTGTATTTTCTGCTGGGCTCATATCAGGCCAGTACTTCAGATTTTCTATATATATTTTTTGAAAGAAATTTATATTTTTATTCAGCAAGGATACGTTAAATTGATCAAAAGTGACAGTAAAGACTTTTACATTTGTTACAAAGTTCAGTTTGAAATGAATGTGGTATTTGGAACTTTTTATTCATCAAAGAATCCTTTATTAAAATATTTAGCAGCACAAAATATTGTTTTCAACTTTGATAATAATAAGAAATGTACTTGAGCAGCAAATTAGAATGATTTCTGAAGGATCATGTGACACTGAAGACTGCCATCCTGCCATCACAGATATATTAAAATAGAAAACATACTGAAATACTGTTTTTACTGTATATTTGATCAAATAAATGCAGCCTTGATAAAGAATATATGTTCAAAAACATTACAAAAAATCGTACTGAGCCCAAACTGTAGTGTATTATGATTTCTTTACAAGGAAAACTGATCAGTTTGAAAATAAATATTTGCTATATAATGTGTAATTGAAAACATGTCTGTCCTGCCAGAGCGCTCCTGATCACTCCATCTTTGTGCTGCATGCCTGCGCTCACAACCCCACCGGTACAGACCCGACCCAGGACCAATGGAAGCAGATCGCTGATGTCATGAAGGTGAGACCATCACAATAACCCCACATCATCTGACTGTGACACCAGTGGCCAGTTGCATAAACTGCTTATACTAGTCGTACGAAAAATTTTTGCACACACATCAGAACCTGCGGCCATCAGGGCCGGACTGAAGCTGGTACCCGGGCGTGGCAGGGGGGCTCGACAGCGCCCCCTGGAATGGTGTCCGAAAACTTGGTCCATAAATCAAACACGCTTGCATGTAATAATATGAAACTCAGTACACATATAGATCTCATCGGGCCGAACAACTTTCGTGCTCTAAGTTTTACAAAAGCCCAACAGGAAGTCGGTTATTATACGTTGTTTGGAAAACGCATACAATGGAATGTGAAATACTCCTCCTAGGGAATTCATCCGATCGCCACCAAACTCGGTGTGAATGAAGTCAAGACATTGAGGATGAATTCTTGCGAACAGATTTTTGATATCTCGAACGGTTTGGCCGTGGCGAGGAAACAAATTAATGGCGAATAATGGGACACAGGAAGTGTGTTATAACTTCTGCATACATTATCTGATCTTGATGAAACTTCCGCAGTGTGTTCGTTGTAAGAGACCGATCACATGGATGTGACTATTGTGAGTCAAAGTTATAGCGCCACCAACTGGCTGCAGGAAGTTTGTCACTTTCAAAATGCTTTGAAATCACCCTCTTATTTTTACCCGATTTGCTTAAAACTTTATGTGTATAATGTAGACACACGGCAGATGTAGACCTGTGAAAGGATTATTGATATCTTAGATACTGTTGCCATGGCAACGCATCGAACTTTAATATTATTTTTTGATGCTTTTGAGACTCTTAGCATGCTTGAAATTGCATGAAACATGCAACGACAGACACATCACATTTATTAGCCAGTAGACATGTGCAAAGTTTCAGAAATGGGCGTGGTGGAATGGCTTAGTAGCGCCACCTTTTGACGAAAAGTGGGGGGTTAGATTCATCTACAGCAACAAAACTTGGTATGTATATTGTTCTCATCAAGCCGGACAGCTTTCCAATTTACAGTTATTAGCACCGACCAACAGGAAGTCAGATATTTTGGTTTGAATGTGGATTTTTCTGGAGAATTTTCTCTCCCTCTCTCTCTCTGTCTCTGTGTGTGTGAGGAGTGGGGGGGGGATTTTTCACCCTTGAACGGGGTCTGAAAACTTGGTCCATAGATCAAACACGCTTGCATGAATTAATATGAAACTCAGTACACGTACAGATCTCATCGGGCCGAACAACTTTCCCTAGGTCAAGTTTTACGCCAGCCCAACAGGAAGTCGGCTATTATGGGTTGTTTGGAGAACGCTTGCTCTGGTATTTGAAATAATTCTTCTAGGCAATTCTTTCAATTGCCACCAAACTCGGTCAGCATAAAGTCAAGACATTGAGGGTGCTAAATTGCGGATGGATTTTTGATATCTCGTACGGTTTGGCCGTGGCGAGGAAACGAATTTATGGTGAGAAAAGATAAAAACGAAGTGTTATAAATTCTGCATACATTAACTGATCTTGATGAAACTTCAGCAGTGTGTTCATGGTAAGAGGCCGATCACATGTATGTAACTATTGTGAGTCAAAGTTATAGCGCCACCAACTGGCAGCAGGAAGTGTCACTTTCTAAATGCTTTTGACAAAAGTGAGGGGGCTAATTTTATGTACAGTCACAAAAATAAGTACACATATTGGTCTCATCGAGCCGGACAATTTTCTAATTTACAGTCATTAGCTCCGAGCATCAGGAAGTCAGATATTTTGGTTTGAATGTGGATTTCTTTGCAAAATCAGCCTCTGAATTTTTACCCACTCCTCTTAAGTGGTTTATTTTATTCCCACCAAACTTTTTCAACATGATGAAAATACATTAAAGATGCTAAATTGTAAACAGATAATAAATATCTCAAACGGTTTTGCTATGGCGAGGGATTAAAGTAATGTCAAAAATGGAAACACTAAAAACCTCCTATCTTCTAAAAATGTAATTATACACCATTTATTTCTATATAAAATTATACAAATATCAGAACTAAACCCATTTTATTCTTTTTTTTTTTTCAAATTAATAATTGTTTAAGTTTAAAAACATCCAGAATGTTTTTTTAGTCCAAAAAATAAATAAATTATGTCATTCATAGTGCTATACTGCCCTCTTGTGTTCAAAGTCAGGTAGGCCTATTGTATCTATATAAAAATATACTAGGTATGTGACAGTGAGGAATATTTTACCACCGGTTAATCAACGTGTGACACCGCTGGGGGCTTTTGAATTGCTAACTTAAAAACGAAAGTAAATATGTTTGTCCGCACTGACATGGATAATGGTGCAGAGCGAGCGTTTTCAATGAATTCCTATGGAAGTAGGAATGAACTAAAAAACGTCCGCTCATCTCTGCCCGTTCCTCGACACACACACACACACACACACACACATATATATATATATATATATTATTTATTTATTTATTTTTGTTACATAATATATAATGTATATATATATATTTTTTTTGTTACATACATATATATATATATATATATATATATATATATATATATAGCTGCGAGCAGCGATTACGGGCCCAAGCCGGCGGCACCGCCACCCCGGTGCCTTTAGGTAACTTTATATAACCGGCTTTATATATATATAAATGTAACAAAAAAAATATATATTTTTTTTTCTTTAAGACTGGTCCTACATTTTTAAAGTCAGTTACATAAAAAGGTAGAACGATCTAATTTGAGATTGATTACCTCTTATCTAACTGTTAGTTGGTCAAACTAGTTCTTAAAGGGATATTTCACGCTAAAATGAAAATCATAATTTACTCACCCAGGTGTTGTTCTAATGCCTTATGCTCTTCTTTATTTTATGGAACACAAAAGGAGAATAATAATAAATAAAAAAAAGCGACCTGCATCAAGCTGGTATATTCCAAGTGTTCTGGGGGTTTACGATATGATATGTAATGTATTATTTAACAAAAATCCTGACCTTGGCCGCTGGTCTTCTATGAAAGGCTACGTCAAAATAACAAATTATTTGAAATGAATTCTGTGGTTGGGAAAAGATGTGTCTACCCTTTTAAATCAAGACATGACCAAGTTTTATATACAAGGTGTCAGATAGGTCATACTAGACAGACTGACGCATGGGCATTTATTGAAAGGTGAAGAAGCACCAAAATGTCAATACTATAGTACCATTAATCTTGTCTATAAAACATACTTTTGGACTGCCCAATTTTTTATGTTATGAGACACCGCTTTTTATCTGGACAAACTTTTAAGGACTTATTTATGGATCCAGAAAAACTTCTAGCAAAAGCACATCTTTTATCGAATTGTACTTCTTTTTAGTTTGAATTGTTTTAAAGTTGAATTGTATTAAAATGTTGGTTTTCATTAAATTGTATTTATGATATTATGTTGTTAAATGTTTAATATGTTTCTGCAGTGTAATAGCTGGTGATGCTAAACTCAAATATTACTACAACTACTACTCATTAAATAATACATAAAATGTCATATCGTAAACCCCCCGAACACTTGGAATATGCAACACGTTGCATGGGATCATTCTGTGATACTTTTACATCTTTTTTTAAAAAGCTTGACGTTAGTCGCTATTCACTGCTATTATATGAACGAGCGCAATTCTTTTTTTTTTTAATCCCCTTTTGTGGTCCATAAAAGAAAGAAGAGCATACTTCATTAAAACAACACCAGGGTGAGTAAATTATGACTTACTTTTAATTTAGGGTGAGCTATCCCTTTAAGAAACAGTCTTAACATAGAGGCTAAGTTTATGCAACGGGTTTAGAACATTGAAGTACATGATACAGAAATGGAACTTAATTGCAATAAGCCATTTAGGCACAACCTGCAATTACAACCTACTGTTGTCCAAATTTAAACTCTTGATGGTTTGATGAATACAGAGTTAACTATTGCATAATTACCTAAACCCAAAATATAATATACAAATTGTAGAGTCAGACAGGACAAAGAATGTGAAGAGTTGCATCATTGGAGCTGTAATTCCCCTTTGTTTTCTAACTTTTTTTTCTTCTCTCTCCTCTCTCTTCAGCGAAAGAATCTGTTTGCCTTCTTTGATTCAGCCTATCAGGGTTTTGCCTCAGGAAATTTAGACAAAGATGCCTGGGCTATCCGCTACTTTGTGTCACAGGGTTTTGAATTGTTCTGTGCCCAGTCGTTCTCAAAGAACTTCGGCTTGTACAGTAAGTGATTCCAACAGGTTGTACATTCCTCGCTACAGATTACATTTTAATGCCGGAACCATTTGATTTTAAAGAATAACCTGACTCCACAGATGAGAGAGTGGGGAACCTGACTGTTGTAGCTGAAGACCAAGACAATTTGAATCGTGTTCTGTCTCAAATGGAGAAGATCGTTCGGATAACCTGGTCCAATCCTCCGTCCCAGGGAGCTCGTCTGGTTGCCATCACACTCAACACCCCTGAGCTTTTTGCTGAATGGTAAATGCAATTCAAATGAATCTAGTTTTGTTATTTTAAAGAATATATGTACAGTGCTGGTCAGAATTATTTGCCCCCTTGGTAAATATGATCAAATATGGCTGTAAAAAAAATAAATCTGCATTGTTTATCCTTTTGATATTTTATTTAAACGCAATGCAAAAATCTAACCTTTTATTGAAGTAAAAGAATTGAAAGTGGGGGGAAAATCACTATGAAATAAATGTTTTTCTCCAAAACACGTTGGCCACAATTGATACCCTTTTTGCAATCTCCTTTTGGCAAGATAATTGCTCTGAGTCTTCTTTTATAATGCCTGATGAGTTTGGAGAATAACGACAAGAGATCAGAGACCATTCCTCCATATACAGAATCTCTCCAGATCCTTCAGATTCCCAGATCAATGTTGGCGCTTCTCTTCAGTTCAGTCAACTCATTTTCTATAGGGTTCAGGTCAGGAACTGAACAAGATGTCCAGGACCTCTGGCAGAAAATTAGGCCCACAGCATTAAAGATACAGCACAGTATTTCATTTTACACATGGGGTACTTTTTTTTATCCCTGTATGAACCAAACCCATATTAAGTGTTTGCTGCCAAAAAGCTCTTTTTAATCTGTCCATAGAACGTTTGAAAAGTAACCGACACTACTGGAACTTCAAATGGGACGGGTTCTATGGTCAGATGAAACAAAAAAATTAGCTTTTTTGGCAGCAAACACTTAAGATGTTATAAGAAATCTTATAATGGGCCATGTTTGGATCTTCCAACAGGACAGTGATCCAAAAACAAATATCAAAACAAAAATGGGTCACTGAGCACAAAACCAAGCATCTGCAATGGCCATCCCAGTCCCTGACCTGAACCCTATAGAAAATGAGTTGGCTGAACTGAAGAGCAGCGCCAACATGGATCTGGGAATCTGAAGGATCTGGAGAGATTCTGTATGGAGGAATGGTCTCTGATCTCTTGTCGTTATTCTCCAAACTCATCAGGCATTATAAAAGAAGACTCAGAGATGTTATCTTGGAAAAAGGAGGTTGCAAAAAGTATTTAATAAAAGGGGCAAATAATTGTTCACAATGTGTTTTGGAGAAAAACATTTATTTCATAATGTGATTTTTTATTTTTTATTTTATTTTTTTACTTTCAATTATTTTACTTCAATGAAAGTTTAGATTTTTGCTATTTTCTTTTTAAATAAAATATCAAAAGATTTTTTTTTACAGCCATCTTTCATCATATTTACCAAGGGGGCAAATAATTCTGACCAGCACTGCATGTAAGACCTGTATACAATACCATTCAAAAGATTTTATTGCTTTTGAAAGAAATTAATAATTTTACAGACGATTTTTATCTCAAATACATTTTTTCTTCTTTCTATTCATCAAAGAATCCTGACGAGGCATCCTCACAGTTTCCACAAAAATATCAAGCAGCACAATTGTTTTCAACATTGATAATAATAAGAAATGTTTCTTGAGCAGAAAATCAGCATATCAGAATGATTTCTGAAGACGCTGTGTCATTTCTGTGACACTGAAGACTCATGATGCTGATGCTGTAATGATGCTGAAAATTCAGCTTTGCCATCACAGGAATAAATTACATTTTAAAATAGAAAACAGTTCTTTTAAATTGTAATAATAATTTAACAGTTTAACTGTTTTTACTGTATTTTTGATCAAATTAATGCAATCTTGGTGAGCATAAGAGACTTCTTTTTAAAAACGTACCGACCCTAAACTTTTGAATGGTAGTGTTTGTGAATTTTGCATGTAACATTTAAAGGGATAGTTCGCCCAAAAATGAAAATTATCCCATGATTAACTCACCCAGAAGCCACCCATAGGTGTATATGACATTCTTCTTTCAGACAAATACAATCAGAGTTATATTAAAAAACGTCCTGGCTCTTCCAAGTTTTATAATGGCAGTGAATGGCCGTTTATGTTTTGAAGTCCATAAAAGTGCATCCATCGATGATTAAAGTGCTCCACACAGCTCTGAGGGGTTAATAAAGGCCTTCTGAAGCGAAGCGATGCATTCGTGTAAGAAAAATATCCATATTTAAAACTTTATCAACTGAAATAAATAACTAGCTTCCAGCAGACGGCCATATGCATTGATTTACAAGTCTAAAACGAGAATTTGTAAAGAGAAATGTCAGAAGAGCTTGAGTTTGTTCCTCAGCCCTGTTTGTTTGAACCGCGAGAGGTGTCAAAGCTTACAGAGTTATATTAATGTATTGATATGAATTGAAGGTCAGTGTATGATGTGATTATTCTTTTGGCATTTTCTATCTTCCAACAGGAAGGACAATGTAAAGACTATGGCAGACAGGGTCCTGTTGATGCGTGCTCAGCTGAAAGAAAAACTAAAAGCACTAGGAACTCCAGGAACCTGGGAGCACATCACTGAACAGATCGGCATGTTCAGCTTCACAGGACTCAATCGTAAGCACCTCCTTTACCTAAGATTTCTGTATTTGAATTTCATACAAAATTTCCATCCATTGGGATTACGCAGTTATTTTTTTGAGAGTAAGTGTCACTACTTAGAAAAGCCATAATTTGTTTGTATTTGCCACTTGATATTTTATCTAATTAATTGTATGCTTTTCTAATTCACATCACTAAGCCATTTCAAAATGTTCTGTTTTACAGCTAAGCAGGTGGAGTACATGATAAAAGAGAAGCATATTTATCTAATGGCGAGCGGTCGCATCAACATGTGTGGCCTCACCTCCAAGAACATCGACTATGTGGCCGAGTCCATTCATGAGGCCGTCACATCAGTCCAATAAGCACCTTTACCACACTTCCTGTTTGTGTGTGTGTGTGTCCACATGAACATAGACGCACACAGACACACACACATACTGCTTTTCCTCAGCTTTTCCTGGTCTAATTTACTCATCAGCATTTCGACATCCTGTTTTAACTTGTAATTATAAGGTGTTGAATCGGTCCCAGAAGATATACATTTCCTTCTCCTAAATATTCTCTGTAGTGAATATTTCAAATAATCTTGTTTGTATGAATAATCACTTTGTGGTAGAGTTACAGTCAACCAAACGTCTTTGGATTTCATTGACCTGAAGTTCCATCTTGAATGTTTTTGTGATCTTTCACATTAAATTCACACAGCTTAGTGTCACTGAATCAGTTATATAAAGTTGAAGGGGAAAGATCTTAAGAACTAGCCCTATCTTAACTTGTTGATTTTTATTATCACATTTCTGAACCTTTCAGTGTATTGAGTGCTCAAATGAAGGACAATGTGCATGTTTCAAGTTTTATGTGTCTGTATACATTGAGAAACTTGCACACAGAGACGACTCGACTCTAGAACTTGAATGACTGGGGGCATTAGATTCACTGTTAATTCCAGTGTGATTTGTTTGTCACCTGATGCACTTGAAATGGTTTGAAGCAACATTTTACCTTTAAATCAACTTTTTGTGATTCACTTTTAAACGTATTGTAACTGACAAACCTGGTATTGTGTTCTGTGTGAATAAGTGCATTCTGGCATATTGAGTCTCTGACAGCTGAGGGGGAGTGAATTAATACAGAAAAGTGATTTGGGGGTTTAATATTCTTTTAAACTTTTCGTCTTTGATGATATTTTTTCATGAACTTCTGGGTTGTGAAGACCCCAGGCATTCTTTTGCACTTTATTGTCTTATGTTTTTTAAATCTGCTGATTCTGATCCATCACTTTCACTGCTGTGTTCAGGCTCATTTGTGCAAGACAGTGCTGTTTATTGAATGATTGTGTCATTAGTCCAAGTACTCCCACCCAGCTTAGTCTTGTAAGATCAAACCTCTAGGAGTATAAAAGCTCTTTGAGCACAAATCGACTATTCAAAGTGCATTGAAATAAATGAAGATGATGAATGAACATGTTGTCTTACATGTTTTATTAGCACAAGTATACAGTTGTAATCGAAATTATTCAACTCCCATTGCAAATCAGGTTTATTGGCAAAATTTACAGACTTTCAGCAGTTTGCAATGAACAAATCAAACAAAAGGAATTGAAATAGTGTTTTCCCCAAACTTCTGTAGTCTCAAAAGTCGAATCCCTCACAACAGCACAAATCTGCAAAAAAGTTGTCTCAAGCAGACCTGATGCAACTAATCAAAGACTTATGAAATATCTCAAGTGGCTAGGTTTGGTGAGTATCACGTTTGACTGCATGTTAGAAATATGGTCGAAGAGAAGAGAAGAGAAGATATCATCGCACTTCACAAAAGAAACAGGATACAAAAAGATAGAGAAGGTACAAAATGTTCCTAGAGACACCGTTGAAAGCATAGTGCACAAGTTCACAGTTAAAGGAATAGTGGTTACACTACCTGGACGGGGCAGATAAAGGAAGCTATCAATGGCTACAACCAGATTTCTGAGAAGGCAGATTCAGAAAAAACATCAAAAGACCTTCAGTAAGACTTGGTGGCAACAGGCACTGAGGTTTCAGCTTTCACTGTAAAGTCATGACAGAACTCGAAGACATGCACCACTACTGACCCAAAAGCACAAGAAAAGTGCTCAAAATCATATAAATAAGCCACAGAAGTTCTGTTCTGTGAAGCGATTAAACAAAACTGGAACTTTTTGGCCCTATGGATCAACTATATAACCCTATGGTCTGGAGGAAGAAGAATGAAGCATATGCTGAAAAGAACATTCTGCCTACAGTTAAGCATGGTGGTGGCTCGATGATGCTCTGGGGCTGCTTTACATCCTCTGGCACTGGAAACCTGCAGCATGTGGAAGGCAAGATGGATTCATTGAAGTATCTGGAAATCCTAAAACGTCATGTCATCAGTGAGGAAGCTGAAACTTGGGTGTCATTGGACCTTCAAACAGGACAATGCATATATCAGGAGAACTTCTCACAAAAAAAAAAAATCTTTGCCTAATTCACAATAGGTTTGTGCGCACATAAACTTGTTCTTAACATCTTTCTGATGTTAGTGAATTTGGAGTATTCTAAATGAATGGTCACGTGCACAAGGTTATCAATTTGCATAAAACATGCCCAAACCATCTCCATATAAGGGCTTTCCTTACAGCCATTGTCATGCTGGTCAAACTTGTTTGCAGACGTGCCTTAGTCCAATTCTCGAGCATTTCAAAGTGTGTCATTCTCACCAGTTCTCAAAATAAAGACTTTTTTTACAGACCTCTCATTAGCCGGCTGTACTGCTATACGCTATCTGCATTATTCAGATAAATAATGCAGCTTTCCTTACTCTTAAACTGTAGTATATGATGGAATATATTTAAGATGAAATTAAATTCTATTATTTAATACTTTTATTATATCATTTTATGGATTACATAGCTAAAATATAACTTCTTAACACGATTATAAGGCCATATAGACTAGACTAAGTGCTTTTCACGTGTGGTTTCAGTTGTTCCTCTATTCTTTAGTAAATTTAGAATAAATTCTATTACGAAATTTTGTTGAATCGTGATTTGTTCTTAAAATCGTTCGAACGCACATTTCACGCTCAAATTTGTGCGTACGCATGTGAATGAGTGAATGAGACCCAATGATCCCAAGCATACCTCAAATTCCACCAAGGCTTGGTCGCAGAAGAAGTCCTGGAAGATTCTACAGTGGCCATCACAGTCACCTGACTTGAACCCCATAGAAAATCTCTGGTGGGATTTTAAGAAGGCGGTTGCAGCACGCAAACCCAAGAATATTACAGAACTGGAGGCCATTGCTCATGAGGAACGGGCTAACGATTCCTCAGAAACGCTGCCAGAAGCTGGTGTCAGTTATACATCTTGTTTGCAGCAGGTCATAACAGCAAAAGGGTGTTCTACTAAGTACTAAAGATGCTTTCCATGAAGGGGTTGAATAATTTTGAGTCATTTAAAGTTGCATTTTCAGTTGAATTTGGGGAAACCACTTAATTCGTTGTGTTGAGCTATTTCAATTGCTTTTGTTTGATTTGTTCATTGCAAACACCTGAAAGTGTAAATTTCACCAATAAACCTGATTTGCAATGGGGGTTGAATAATTTCAATTACAACTGTATATAAGTATTAAGTATAAGTAAGTATAAGTATTTCTTACAGTCTTTTTCTACAATTATTATCTATTCAAATTATAAACATGCCCATTTTAAACTTGCTGTGACAGGGTTGACTTAAGAAACTATAAGTTTTGGTTCTTTACAAATCTGTAACCATATAAGTTTGGGGATCAAAAGTTTAGGAATCTGCCATTTTACAGGCACAAATCACACTTCTGACAGTTGGGCCATAGATTCTGAATGATCAAGTGGCATTAGCTCCATGATAAGCATATTCAAAGAATGTGTTCTGCCTCAAAATAACAACCAGGAAAGGTTATCCTGAAATAGCCCTGCAGTCAAACCCATAGAATGTCAGACCTCAACAAAGTTTCTTTACACTCACGTACACTCACGTGTTTGGGGTAATGCATTACAATTAACATGAGTTATGTAATCAAATTCCCATTTTTCAAGTAATCAGTAAAGTAATGCATTACATTTAAATGTATAAAAAAAAAAAAAGAAGAAGAAAAAATAATCTGAGCTACTTTTTCAAACAAGCAACGCAAGTTACTTTGTTTTTACCGACTGACACCTCTCCAGTCCCCATGTTGAGAGAAATTGGAAGTATATAGGTGTTGTGTGCGCTGTGTAAACATTATGGTTATTGTAGTTCTAGAAATGTGAGCATGCATTTCTCAACATTTACTCAACAGATTCAGTATTCCTCAAAATTAATAAAAAAAGTGAAATGAAAACTCAGACTATTACGAAAACCTGCAATATGTTAGACAACACAAGTATACTTTATGTATTTAATCTCACTTTATTAACAAATGTCTTTGCTGCCCGAGCACCAATGATGTAAGGACCCTCTTGGAATTGCTCTGTTTATTTTATTTTATTCATTGCTGAAATAAGAGTGTTAAAATGTATTTTCCTGCGTCCTATTCTTCTGCAGTCCAGAATGACAGCACAGCTGAAAGGTTTGTTTGAGCCGAGTCCTCTACTGTACAGGTGTGAATTTGCATTTCCTTCAGCCTGAGGCTTATTCATTTCACTTTTGGTGTGAAAAGGCCTTTACTTTTGCCAACAAAAAACAATAAAGCCTGGCCCATGTGAGAAAAAGTAACACAAAAGTAATGTAACACATTACTTTCCATAAAAAGTAACTAACACAATTAGTTACTTTTTTAGAGAGTAACACAATATTGGGGCTGTGCAACGATTAATCGCAACCAAAATAAAAGTTTGTGTTTACATAATATATGTGTAATACACACATGTATATTTAAGAAAAAATGTGTTATTTATGTATAAAATATTTATTATTTCTATATAATATAAATATATATACATGTAAATATTTCTTAAATATATACATGCATGTGTGTGTACTTATATATACAAAATAATTATACACAGTACACACACATATTTTGTAAACACAAACTTTTATTTTGGATGCGATTAATCGTTGTACAGACCCATGTAGCAAGAGAAATTTGATGATTTTGATCTAAAAGTTTCTCATGAATTAAAAATGGATCTGTGTATAAATACCATAAAATCCCTTTTGTAGTATTGGTTAAAATCAGCATGAAACGGAGGTTGCGATAGTCTTTTCTTCCCTATAGTGACATATACCCGAGTGAAACGGCCTCTCGAACAAGAAATATTGTAGGGGGGGCCTTGATTTTGTCCATCAGGAATTGATAAGATGGTGGTGGTTTGCTATTGGTCAATCTAACACGAGTGACAGGTTGTCCCGCCCTCACGCCAGTAAACACATCATCACAGGAGAGATGTCACTGTAAGAGGGAAGGGGTTCATTCTGATTAAAGATTACAAGGGCATGTGAATTTCAACAAAATTATGTGCACGGATAATTAATTTATATTAAATACTGCAATAAAAATGTCAATCTTGATTTCATGGTGACTTTCATTGTACTGAAAAATTATGTTTTCCAAGACATATTTGATTCAAATCTTAATTTATTGGGAAGCTAGTGGTACTTTTCATACTAAAAATACCACATCACCACTTAATAGAACATTTGATATTCTCTTTATATATATTTATATGTCCTTTTTTAATAAATTCATTCACAATTCATCAGGTGCTTTCAAATAGAAGTCTTTGTAAACTCTGTAGAAACATATATCTATCCTTCGGCCAACCCCACTGTACAGAAAGTGAGAGCTAGAGAGGAGTTTCTCCACGTCTTTAGCAAATACCTACAGTTTAAGGCTTAAATATACACGTCGTCTAATGTGTTGTCTCAGTGGATTTTGTGCATGTCTAGTCTTGTCAGTCAGTACTTGTGTTTGTTTGGATGGGTTGATTCAGACGTCGGCATGCGTCACACAGTCCACCCTGCAATGCAGCACTGTGACGTGAAAAGGGCTGTTCCTCTTTCTCTCTCTCTCTCTCTCTCTGTCAGCATGTGCTCTCCGTACAGTGGCTTTAGCTCACAGTATTGCACAACACAAAGTGTCCATGTGGCCTGAAAGCGAGCAGGCACATTCAGTTCACTCCAGCTCAACAAGATGCAAAGCAACTTTATAAAAAGGGGCTAGCCTGGTTATTGCTATTAAAAGTTATAGGGATAAATATCATGGGAGAAGAAACAGACATCCAGTGTTTTCCAGCTTGAGTCTTTGTGCTTTCTTTGTTCGACTCCCTGGTGGTGCCATATAGGTCACTGTTAGCAAAGAGGTAAAAAGAGTCTCGCTTGTCGCCCAACATTCTATATCACCAGTGTCTGCTGCATGCATGCAGGAGAAAGGTATTAACTTGACATACTCGGTAAAGAACAGCCTTTCATGCAAAACACATCCAAGCCCCTATAATCCTATGGCATAATGTAATCATGTGACCTGTTGTTGGCAGGGATGAGCTGATTGGTTAGTTTGTCATGATCATGGCATGCTGGGAAAAGTCATGGCAGTGAAGCAGTAATGGGTGCTCAGGTTTTTATATGATGTTTGGGTGATTGTACACTACCGTTTGAGGTCAGGATTTTTTATTTTTATTTGATATAAGGATGCTATTTTTTTTATTTGATCAAAAATACAGTAAAAACAGTTAGATTGTGAAATATCATTAGGATTTTAAATAACTATTTTCTATGTTAATATATTTTAGAATTTAATTTATTCCTGTGACGGTAAAGCTTAATTTCCAGCATCATTACTCCAGTCTTCAGTGTCACATGATCCTTCAGAAATCATTCTAATATGCTGATTTGATGCTCAAGAAACATTTCTTATTATTAATAATGTTGAAAACAGTTGTGCTGCTTAATACATTTTTTTTCACGATTCTTTTTTTTTCACGAAAGGTTTTTTTTTAACAGCATTTATTATAGAAATAGAAATTATGTTACATTATAAATATCTTTACTGTCACTTTTGCTCAATTTATGCTTGCTGAATAAAAGTATTAATGTAAATGTAATTTCTTTCAAAAAACACAAAATCTTACTGACCCCAAACTTTTGAACGGTGGTATAAATATGAATGCCACATAAAAAGGCTCTTAAAATGTACACAAAATATGAAGTTTAGAGATGAAATTCGCATAAAAGTATGCTCATGGAATGAAACGTGGGTGCGATTTTCAGCATGTTGCAGCAAATAACGTAGTATTCTATAGTTTTCAGTTTTGAAAGGGCTGAAAAACAAAAAATTAGGCTTCTTGCATGTTTTGGATATTGCTTATTATTTTATATATATATATATATATATATAATTTTTATATCAATGCTTCAAGTTTGTTCAAGTTATGGCTTGCGCATATTCTAACTATCTATATTTCATACATTAAACACAATGCTAATCTAATCATAATTATACTGCTGTTTGAGAAAAGCATGCCAATATAATAAATGTTAATTTTAGACAAATAAATCTATTGTCAAATATATGTGATTGGACCATTAGCACTGGCATCTCGGACTATTTAAAAAAAAAAACTATTCAAATATGGCCTAAAATAGCTCAAAAAGAAAAAGAAAAGCCATATCACTTTGTACCCTGTGCTCTCAGCCGAACGGAAGTGCAGAAATAAAAGCAAATATTAAATATTCATTCTTTTGAAAACAGAAAATAGAAAAAAAAAAAATCTGACAGCACTTACCTAATATAGGTATTTTTCCCTCTGTCAACCATTTAGCTATTCAACAGAATATGAAATAAATGGGTCTGATCTGTCTCAAAGTGCTTTGATATTAATAAATTCATCTTAATTGATTTCCAGGCACAGCCTGACAAATACTCCTGACTTAATATGATATAAAATCACACAATAAACACTTCGTTTCAAGAGAATTCTACTGACAGATGACCACGTTTAGAGACGTACTAAAGGTTCTGCCGTCTCATTGGTCAGATGGTTGGCTTCATGTATCCAGGCTTGTGCTTGCTGGCTTTGCCCGGGTCAGAGGTCAGACTGTCATAACCACAGTGACTGGAGATGACATCATCATAAACCGGCATCAAAACTGTAGTATATCAATGGTTATGTAGCATTTCGTCAATTTAAAAAAGCATGTCTTGCTGCATGTTGGAAATTTCAGGTTTGTTGAAACAGGCATTGAGCGTCGTCCAGTTTCAGTGCTGAAGGCAAGGCTTTATGATGCTACATCCTGTTGTGGTGGTCTGTGGTTGTGCTTTCTCTCTCTCTCTCTCTCTCTCAAGATCCAGAGGAAGGCTGGAGAGGATTTTCACATTTGTCGGAGAAGCAGGAGAGTGCGAGAGAGAAGCAAACCCGTCAAATGAATGCTAGGTCTTCACCTGTGAATGTTCAGGATTGTCCTCCAAAGGTTTATCTCCATCACGAGACTTCTTTCTTTTTTTGTTGCCTGGAGAGTAGAAAGTGAAATGTAAAATGCCTAGTTTTGAACTGACATTAAAATCTTAAATGAAAAGCTGGCAGTCGATGGATAATTTTGCGTTTTTAGCGTATAGGCGACAATATTGTCGAAGTGATTCCCGTTCAACACAGATCCGCAAAAACGATGAAAAATACTGTATTATGTATTCCAGGCCAATAGTTGGCGATGCCACTTTTAACGCGCCTATAGACTGAGCCCATAATACGTATGCGCATGACATTGCGGTTTTCACGAAAATTTGCATTTTTGTAGTTTACACTGAGATGGCAACGGTATCGTTTTCAAAAACTTGCACTTTGAAGCTCGTTATAAAAAGTTTGCGCTTTCAGGCCCCCAAAACGCTGTTGTTGTGTAAATTAACGGCCAAAACACATACAAAGTTTTCCGTTTTTAGTTGAAAATTGTGTTGTGTAAACGGCCTTTAATAACCAGGAGAGTGAGGTTTGATTTATTGATAGTTTGATAAAGTAATGTTTGAAATAAAACAAAAATGAACATTAAATATTATGTATTTAATTAATAAAGATACAATATTTTATTATTATATATAGCTTTTGACCTGGATATCTTAAATTAAAAGTTGTCAGTTGTTAAATAATTTAGTAATTTTGGTCATATATGACTGATTGATCGTGACAGTGATTTAGCAAATAGGACATGATCCTGATCTGATAGGTGGAGCTCTATTCAAAATTGAATTAGGAATGCCTTCGATTTGAAATAAATTTGAACTGAGGAAGCAAACAGGATACAGAATTTGAATTTGAAGGTAACTAAGTATAGACATGTACATACAGTATATATGCCCCCTTCGTAAATATGAGCAAAAAAGGTTGTGAAAATAAATATGCATTATTTATCCTTTTTATCTTTCATTTAATTAAAGTCTAACCTTTCATTGAAGTAAAACAATTTTGAAATAAATGTTTTTCTCCAATGCATGTTGGCCAAAATTATTAGCACCCCTAGAAATTCCTAATAGTCAAATATCTATTAGGGAATAAGTATATTCCCATTAATATTTACATTTTTTAGCACACCAGGGTGACTAGGAACATGAAATTATCCTGCCATGACTTCCTCATTCACAGGAGTATAAATATGAGGAAATAAATATGAAGAAAAAATCCTTCTCGCTCATCCAAAAACAAACTCCAGCATATTTAGTTGTCAGACACGACTGGAACATCAAAAGGGACCAGATTTTATGGACAGTTTCAACTAAAAAAAGATCTTTTTGCCAGTAAACCCACCAGATGGGCTTGGTGCAAAGAGGGATAAAAAAGAACCCCATGCCCACAGTTAAATATAATGTTGGATCTTTAATGTTGTGGGCCTATTTTTTCATGGTATCATGGATTCTAGAAAATACCAACAGATAAAAAATCAAAACCTTACGGCCTCTGCTAGAAATCTTATAATGGGCCGTGGTTGGATCTTCCATCAGGACAACGGTCCAAAACAAACATCATAATCAACACAAAAATGTGTCACTGAGCACAAAATGAAGCTTCTGCCATGAAGCTTCAGGTCCAGTTCCCTGACCTGAGCCCTATGGAAAACTGAAGAGGAGAGTGTATCAACATGGAGATGGGAATCTGAAGGATTTGGAGAGATTTTGTACGGAGGAATGATCTCTGATGTTCTTCAAGCTCATCAGGCATTAATAGAAGACTCAGAGCTTTTAAATTGGCAAATGAATGCTGCAAAATGTATTCAGTAAAAGGGGGACAATAAATGTGACCAATGTGTATTGCAAAGAAAAATGTTAAATCATAATGAGATTTACCGCCATTTTCAGTTATTTTACTTCAATGAAAGGTTAGATTTTTATAAATTGTGATGGATGATTAAGGGAATTTGGCCTCATTATCCTACTGTGAAACAAGAAGCCATGACTGGACAATTTCATCTTCTTAGTCACCCTGGTGTGCTAAAAATTGTATGGGAATACTTCAGAGATATTTTACTCAAAAGCATTTCTAGGCGTGCTAATAGTGGCAATGTGTATTAGAGATAAACATTTATTTCAAAATGTGATTCCCCCCCACTTTCAATTGTTTTACTTCAATGAAAGGTTAGATTTTTGAATGAAAGATCAAAAAGATAAATGCATATTTATTTTCACAGCTTTCTTTGCTCGTATTTACCAAAGGGGCCAATAATTCTGACCAATATATTTTTTTTTCTTCAATATATTAAAAAAGTAGAGCACCAGCAAAATCAAGGTTATAAGTTTGATTCCCAGGGACATTTAAATAAAATGTAAGTTGATTTGGATAAAAGTGCCTGCCAAATACATAAATTTAAGTAGGAAACATCACTGAAATTGATGATGAAAGTGGTAACACTTTACAATAAGGTTCATTAGCTAACATTAGATAACTATTAGTTAACATGAACTAAGAATGAACTGCATGTATACAAGCATTTATTAATCTTTGTTGATGTTAATTTCAACATAATACTTTCTTGTTAACATTAGTTAATGCACTGTGAACTAACATGAACTAACAATGAACTGCTGTATTTTTATTAACTAACGTTAACAAAGATTAACAAATACAGCTTCAAATGGATTTCTCATGGTTAGTTCATGTTAGTTAATACTGAAGTTTTGCACCAGCCTCCCACACAATCTTTTATTTAACAGCAGGGATGATTCTTGATAAAAAAATGTAAAGAATTTTCCAGGAGCAACAAAGGCATCTGGCCCAGAAACATGCCCTACTTGCGCAAATAACATAGTTCTGAGTGACTTGTCTTTTTTATTAATCAGATATGTGGGCTGCGGTTTGTCTGGCTAGTTGCTAGGAAACAGATGGAGTTTGAAAATGCAGAGTAAAAGCAGGTGTGTGTGAGTGTGTGTGTGTTCAGCTGTGAACTCAGGTGTCGTGTCATTACGGGGTGGATTCCCAAATATAGAAACATTTTGCAGCAGAGTATAGGGACGGTTGTGTGTTTGATTCAGTCAAGTGATCGGCAGCTGATACACACTCAGTTTCCGGAGCAGTTTTTTCCCCAGGTTCTCATCCGAGCCGCCCAGAGAGTAAGAGCTGATGAGCTGGGATGTGGACAGGTCCGTCTCCATGGGTACGGCCGAAGCATCTGAAATAGATCGGACACACTATGACAGCAGGCCATGATCACATGACAAACTTAGCTGGCGAGTGATTGATTCAGCGACTGTTCTCTGATTCACTGATTCCTGATTCGGTAATTCCTGTTAACCTCCAGTCATAACAAGCAGAGCTGAAATGGACAGTTCTATAGCCTGATGTCAACATTCCTCTGCAGGTCATATAAACAGAGACTAGAGCGTATGCATTTCCTCTCCCTGCAGTCTGTCAAACGTCCCTCTTGCTGTCAAACACCTACTCCAATGTTTGAAAGTTTGGGTGCATTTACTCAGAGAGCAGACCACCACCCTTCTTAAAAGGACATTTCACCCAAAAATTAATATCGTGTCATTATTTACAAACCCAGACTCAAGTCATTTTCTAACTGTAGTCACTTGGACTATATTAACGATGTCTTTAATGCATTTTCTGGGCCAGCAAGTTATAATGTCTTTAGAAGCCTATGGAGGAGTGATCCAGCTCTCAGATTTAATCAAAAATATCTTAATTTGTGTTCCGAAGATGAACGAAGGTCTTACAGGGTTGGAACAACATGACATGAGGGTGAGTAATTACTGACAGAATTTTCATTTTTGGGTGAACTAACCCTTTAATATTACTCAGTACTTAAATATATAATTACACTGTAACAATGACACCTTAAAATAAAGTGTAACCGAAAATTATTTATGCAATAATGACAATGATTTATGTTCACCTGACCAGCAGTTTGTTCCAAATGCAATGTTTGATTTCATTTTCTAGTAGCTTTTATATTATATTTTGGACTTAATGAGGTAATCACTGTATACTGGTGCATAATAATACTGTCATGGTTCTGCTTCAGAACTCATCCTTCTATTCACCCACCAGTTCCTTCTTTTCTCTCCACACGATTCTCTCTAATATATGGGATGTCATCCATACGGAGGAACACAGAGTCACTGGGGCTCTTCTGTCCATCTGACTTACTCCCTACAGGGGGAGACAGAGAGACACAGTCAGCTGATCACACAGGAAATAAACAAGACATCAGTTTGTAGTACTATGTACTATAAGTGTATGAGTAAAAAAAAGTATGAACAATCAAAGCTTTGAAGTCAATTTTAGGAACTGTCTTTTCACATGAAAATGAAATGGTTTGGCAAACAATTTTCTGTCCTGTGTTGACTGGAATAGCATGAGTTACTATTTCTGCAACATATGCAATGTTATGAAGCTAGCTAATATGCAATTCTGAGTTGAGTCACATTTCCTATTGAAACAGGACATTTCAAATTGTTTGCTGATTATGATGTATGATCACTGTTGTATAATTCGATTGGTGGCATGTGGTATTTATAATTCTGACTGAGGAGATATTTTCATTATAGAAAGCATTTATTGGACAAAAATATATATTCATCAATATTTTTGGTCAATTTTTTGATCCAGAGAAAGACTGTCCATTTTAAATGCCCATATCTGTATATTTTGTCTAGTTTGTTTTGACAGTTTTTATGAATACACGACCTCGGACAACCTCAAGCATTCAAACTTGGACGAAAAGCCAAACAGTTCTGATTTCATTAGGATTTTAAGTAAAACTCTGCAATGAATTCCGGCTGTGATGGTGGAACAACGTTGTGAAGTTTGCTATCAGTACTACATGCACAGTACATTAAATATTTACAGTAGCCTTTGATATAAATGCAAACATTGATGT
Source organism: Abramis brama (assembly GCF_963993115.1). NCBI lineage: Eukaryota > Metazoa > Chordata > Actinopteri > Cypriniformes > Leuciscidae > Abramis > Abramis brama. The sequence continues at coordinate 23,122,904 of NC_139981.1, forward strand.
GATCTTGTTTAACAGTGTAATTTGATTACCTTGCATTTGATCCTGTGAACACTTTAAGACAGATTTAATTTATTAGTGGAAACTGAACTCTGTTTTGACATTATAAGTGATTTCTAGCTTAAGAATCGGAGTTAAAATTTGTCACACAAAGTCTGATTAGTTTTACTGCTAAGAGGATTAGAGTTCGGCCTCGGCCATCTGTCTTGTTTTGCGCTTGGAAGCTGTAAGAAACGTCATCAACATGCATTATCTGCATCCTCAGTTTCCACAAAGATTAAAGTGCCCCTATTATGCTTTTTCAAATATTAATATGTGTAATATAGCTGTTTGTGAGCGTCTACTTTGCCTCGCCCTCAAACACTGTGGTTGTAGCTGAGACTGGAAGAGTTTGGTTCGAGTTGCTGACATGTAGAGAAGACATTGTTTTCAGTGCTGCGAATCCACTTTGCATGCTCTTCAAAAGGGTGAGGACTCGTGCTGGAATTGACACGGAAAAACCAACAGCATATCTTTCCTGTTCGTATCACTGTGTATCAAGTGCTGAAGACGATCTGGAGCTGAAATTCAGATATGGTAATAGGCGTTTTGTTTCCCTCATGCGCTGTAAGCAGTAGACCAATCACAACAGACTGGGCCGTCTGACCAATCAGAGCAGAGCAGGCTCGTGGGAAGGAGGGGTTTAGAGAGACTGAATCTTCAAACAAACCGTTTCAGACTCTTTGAGAAATTAGGTGATGTGCAATGTATATTATCAGAAAATGTAAGTGTTTTTTGACCTTGGATGCATATTGTAGGAGACCTCCAAAACAAAATTAAGAACCTTTAAAATAGCACAATATGGGCAATTTAAGATGACTGACATCGATGGTTATGATTAAATTTGACTATATTCAAACTGTATAAAACAACTTTCTTAGTGTTCCTCAAACAGTGGCTTTACAATGTGGTTGTGCAATCGCAGCCAACTTCATAAAAGATCAGAACCTTTATAGATGAGCTCATATGTGACCCTGGATCATAAAACCAGTCATAAGTCGCACAGGTAAATTTGAGGTAAATAGCCAACAATACATTGTAAGGGTCAAAATGATCGATTTTTCTTTTATGCTAAAATTCATTAGGATATTAAGTAAAGATCATGTTCCATGAAGATATTTTGTAAATTTACTACCATAAATATATCAAATATTTATTTTTGTGAGTGAATGCAGCACAATCGCGAACATAAATGGACAACTTCAAAGGCGATTTTCTCAATGTTTTGATTGTTTTGCACCCTCAGATTTCAGATTTTCAGATAGTCGTATCTCGGTCAAATATTGTCCTATCCTAACAAACATACATCAATGGAAAGTTTTCAGATGATGTATAAATCTCAATTTTAAAAAATTGACCCATGTGACTGGTTTTGTGGTCCAGGGTCACATATAATCTGTCATATAAAGCTTTCGCTGACTGTTATCTAGCTCCAGAGTAAAATAATATATTCCAGTGTCAAATTGTTTTAATATTTATTTGCTGCCTGACAAACAACCAAACGGACCTGAGAAAGTCAGACGCTAGCCTATAAACGAAAAGCGAATGCACTCACGGACTATGCGGTTTCTCTCGTTGAGGGTGGTGGTGCTGTCTGGCTGTCTGAGCTGGTGGAATCGGGTCAGACTGGGCCGCGGTTCAGTCAGAGGAAGGGCGATGCTGTTGGAACGTGTCTCGGGGATCGTCATTCTCCCCCCAGGAGCTTGACTGTCTGCATCGGGCGTTTGCGGAGAGATGTCCATGCGTGTAGCTGTCAGGGCGTTCTGATAATGGTTACGAGTGATCTGGAAAGAATGAAATATTGAGACAATTTTTTCAATAGATAAGCATTATTTATTATTATTAAAAAGTATTTGTTTTTTTGGAGCAAAGAGAACACTGGAAATAAAAGTTTGATGCAAGTCCTTGGTTCATTCTTAACAAAGAAAGCTGGGTCTGGGTCATATAGCGCCTCAAAAGAAATTATATTTTTAATAAAGAAAATTTATTTTTCATTCACCCTAAATTCGCATTATTGTAATTTCATCTAATACACCAATACAGTAAAAACCGTAATATTGTGAAATATTACAATTTTAAAAAACTGTTTTCTATAGTAATATTATTTTAAAATGTAATTTATTCCTGTGATGGCAAAGCTGAATTTTCAGCATCATTACCAGTCTTCAGTGTCACATGATCCTTCAGAAATCTTTCTAATAATATTAATATTAATATTAATATTAATAATGGTTCTTATTATTATCAATGTTGAAAACAGTTTTAGCTGCTTAATATTTTTGTGGAAAATGTTTTATTTTCCAGTATTATTCGATGAATAGAAAGTTCAGAAGAGCAGCATTTATTTGAAATAGGAATATTTTGTAACACTATAAATGTATTTAGTCACTTTGTATCAATTGAATGCGTCCTTGCTGAATAAAAGTATTAATTCATAACATCATTTATATTATTTAAATGGAAAGTACAACTGTAAGTAAACATTATGATCATATTTTATTTACTGAATTTAATGCTAGTAAATGTTTGTTTAAAAAATAAAAATTATGAATTTATCATTTCATTTATGAAAATATTTTTTAGAAAGTAATGCTTTAATTTAAAAATAAAATTTATAAGCGAATTATACAACAATGGACACATAACGGTAATTAATATGATAAGCCTTTGGCTTGACTATCAAACCGCTAATAATGTGTTGCCATGTTCCCGTTCTCAGCTGACTTCTAAAAATCAGCATCATTAGAAACGTTCTGAACATCATAGAAAGTCAGTGGAGAAAATCCCCATCCCGCAAGTTGACGGGATTGGATACATGTTTGTGACGGTATGAAACAGGGGCTGTTCTAAAACAATTTTTGAGACTGTCTTTGGTTCACTGCAGTTTTAAGGAGAAAATACTCAGCAATGCTGTTGATTGATGAATTTGAACATGGTTTGTCTTAAAGCATGTTAAAAAAAACACCACATAGACATATAAACAACTAGCCAATAAAACCTTGATTTTCACCACAGGGGTTCTTTAAATTCTCTCAGCATAATCAAATGTACCTTAATGATCTGTAGGTCTGTGAGCTGACGAACTGAATAGTCTGGTATATACGGTCCTGCACTGATGCTCAGTTGACCCAGGCTGCCTCCATGGATCGTAGTATCCGAATGATTGAGACCGCTGCTCCGCGATGGTGACCTGTGGACTGGATCACAGAGATTCAGTTGATTATTGCTTAAATTATTGCCACAGATATTTAGACACTCCTTTCCTCAACATATATCGAGAGTCTATAATTACACAGTCTAGAACTTAGACTGTACAGTATAGTGTATATTGTATATTTTTGTACACTTAGCTTTGGTGGAATCATTCAAAAGTAATAGTTTGACTTATTGATACTATTATAGACATTATTTAAGATGCATTTTTCAAAGGTAATATTAGTTTTTAGAGGTTTTACAATGAAGAAAAACACCAAACTGTTGTTTTATAATGAATTAAACACCTTTGAGTTAAATATATATTCATATTAATAGGCTATTTTAATTTGTTTATGCATAAAACAATTAAAACACTCCGCTTAAGAAAAAATACACTCCTAATAAAGATACATTCTCTTGAAAGAAGTCTTATATTACCTATTCTAGTTTGAACACAAAAAAAAGTTGCTACCTTCAATTTTTTAAGTACAATCAACTCGGATGTTTAAGTCACTTCAACTTAAATTACATTAAACTGATTTTAAAAATTAGTTGAATCTTGTATAGCTGAGTTAAAGCAATGTAAAAACGTTGTCATAACTTTTTGATCATATATTTTTTTACAGTGTATACAGTACTGCTTGTTTCAAGGATTTTTAGACAATTTAACTTAAAATTTGGAGTGTGGACTTGGACTTGAAAATTTGGACTTGCAGTGTTGAAAAAATGGAAACACTTTTTAGTGTTGGAAAAAAACCTTGTCCTGCACCACACACAGGATCTCTTTGGCTTCATTTCAGATGCCCATTTACATGTCATATCTCATTAGCAAAGAATGAGGTCCTGGACGGAGTGTGTTGGAATGTGTGTTTGCATCTGCGGTGTGGCTTTGTGTGTCTACATCACTGAGAGACACTGATAAACCTCACCAGAGAGACAGACTTTGACACAGACGCTTGGTTTAACTTAGATTTAACGCACATTTGTTCTGAATTAATCTCTTCAACAAGGGCTAAAGGCTCCATCCTCGGAGTTATTTTTGCATTTTCGTGATGCTAAGCTTATGAGATTTTCATCCTTATATAATAACGTGCCAATTTTTGCCTGAGTGGGCAGACGAGAGTTTCTCTCCCGCTGTAATTACCCGACTCTACTCTCCAAAAATTTACATAGCCGCTCTGTTTAGACTTTCTGCTTTAATTATCTCTGGAGAGCGTTGCTAGAGGGGTCACGTATGCTCCGCGTGCTCAACGCCTAGCACAGTTTTTAATTGCTCATTAATATTTTTAATGCAGGAAAATCTTCTTCAAGATATTCTGGAAACTCAAGTTGATTTACAGTATCAAATGAGACTCTGTTCAGCTCCAGTGATGAATTCTGATAGTATTACAATGCTCCTATTATGCTTTTTCAGATATTACCTTTCATGTATTGTGTAAGATAGCGTTTTGTGAATGTAAAAAGGCTGCAAACTCAAGATCAAACTGCACGATAAATGTCTCCCACAAGAAAGAACCGATTCTGAACTGCCTGAAATGAGTCAGTCCAGCATTACTTCCTGCTCAAACCTAACAAATTTGCATAATGCCAGCCTAAGTTCTTCATTGGCTGTCCACGAACAATGACGCCATCATTACTGTTTGTATCACTGTGTATAAAAGTGCTGAGGAAGCATCCGGAGCTGAAATTCAGAAACTGCAAAGGCCGTTTAGTTTCCAACATGTGCTGTAAGATGTAGACCAATCACAACAGACTGGGCCATCTGACCAATCAGAGCAGAGTAGGCCTTCGGAAAGGAGGGGTTTAGGTTCCGGTTCCGGTCTCGACCTCGATGGCAGCTTAGGAAGCGTGCTCCTCCGATAAGATTTTAAAAAACGTTACCTGCCGGGTATTAAGACCAACTACGAACAACTAGAACTGATTGAAAAGGCAGGACATGATGGAAACGCGAGAGAGAAGCAGAAAAAATGCTCCAGAAAAGCCAGACACCGAAGATGACATACAAAGCCACGACAGCTATGCTAATGCTAAAGATGGCGCCGGGAGACCAAAAGTTAATGAAAAAGCCAAAGTCAATTTGGAAATGATTCTGCAAGAAATACAAGATTTCAGGCACGAAAACAAACAACACCTGGACGTCATCAGAGAAGATATCAACAACGCAAATCAGAGAATTGAAGAAGCCGAAGACCGCATTAGTGCAACGGAAGCAAAGCTAGAGACGATGGAGCTAATCATGAGAAAAGTGCTCAAAACCCAGTCCCAAAATGACCAAAAGCTTATTGACCAAGAAGCCAGGGCGCGGAGGAGAAATCTAAGGATATTCAACGTACCGGAAAACGAAGAACAAGGCAGCACAGTGTCTGTTTTTCTGGAAAAGTTCCTCAGAGAGAAGTTAAACCTCCCCGACTCCCTTGAACTCAACATTGAGAGGGCGCATCGAGCCCTAGCGCCAAAACCAGCAGATGGTGAAAGACCCAGGTCAATTGTAGCACAGTTTTTGCAATACCGAACAAAGGAAGAAATACTGAGAAGGGCATGGGAAAAGAAGGGAATCTACGTTAACACACAAAGAATCTACTTCGACCACGATTACCCGACTGCCATTCTCAACCGCCGCAAGGAATACAACGAAGCGAAAGGGATTCTGAGGGAGAAGAAAATTCGGTTTCAGACCCCGTACCCATTCAAGCTCCGTGTCTTCTACGAGGATGAGACGCGTGTCTACCACACGGCACATGAAGCAACAAAAGATATGCATGACCGAGGCTTCGCGGTGCGTGTGTTGCCCCCCCAACGGGACCCGATGGAGCTGCTGGATGCAGAGCCCTGGCATTTTGCGGGCAGAAGAGAGAACGACCTCCGCGGATCACCCGGCAGACAAGCTACGGTCATATCCAAGCTCCAGGCTTTTAGAAGAGAACCTCCACATTGAAGAAAAACGGTGAAAAGTTTATCGTGTTTCCCTTATCTATAGTAATTATTTGGAGGGTCCGGACAATGGACATTTATTCTAAGCTGTCGGGGAGGGCCCTATTCTTACTACCATCTGAAAAGGACTTCCCTCCATACTTCGGCCAAAACATTGGTCAGGTAAAGGACTGTTCACACACCTTTGCCATGGAACCCAAAGAGTTGCAATTTAACCAGTTTTCCACCTTATACTATTATTGTTCTAATGTGTTATGTTTAACCAGAGAGTACGGTAGAATAAATAATGTGTTTATTATTCTTAATAACAAGTAAATGGCATCTGAAAAGTTAAAAATAGCATCCTTCAATGTTAACGGAATACTAAACCCAATTAAACGTACAAAGATACTAACAAAGATGAGAAGGGAAAAAGTAGACATTATTTACTTACAAGAAACACATCTAAACGATTTAGAACACCAAAAGCTGACTAAATACGGTTATACTAGAATATACTTTTCTTCATACAGAGGTAAACATAAAAGAGGCGTGGCCATATTAATATCAAGCAAAGTGGTCTTTGAACAGAGTTATGAGCACAAAGATAAAGAGGGATGTGTTATACTGGTCAAGGGTACTATCAATGGAAATGTGTATACGTTACTCAATGTTTATGCTCCACCCGGAAGTGATGGTTTGTTTTATACTAGTATTGTGGACTTGATTGTAAACCACTCTGAGGGAACCCTCGTCTGTGGAGGAGATTTCAATCTCCATCTCCAGCCTAACTTGGATGTTTCAAACCAGAAAAGTAATAATAATAAGGCAATAACTATAAAATTCCGCAAACTAATAAAAAATATAGGGCTAATAGATATCTGGAGGGAAATGTACCCAAATGCTAGGCAGTATACCCACTTCTCTAATCCTCACTTGATATATACAAGGATAGATTATTTTTTCACTTTCAATAAAGATAGAACAAAAGTTGCTGAAGTCGACATCGGTACAATAGATTTAAGTGACCACGCACCGGTATATATGACAATAGATCTAGGTGAAAAACAAAGAAATACACTCTGGAGATTCAATACTAGCCTTCTTAATGATACTCAATTTAAAAAGAAAATGTCAGAAGATATTTTGAGATACATCAAAGAAAATGATAATGGGGAAACTTCTCCGCCAATCCTCTGGGACGCAGCCAAAGCGGTTCTGAGGGGTAGAATAATTGCAGTAGCCTCTGCAAAGAAGAGGCAAAAGCAGAAAAAACTACAGGAGTTACAAGACAATCTAAAATTGTTAGAGGATAGACATGCTCGAAATAATGATATGCAAATTTTACAAGAAATTAAAAGAATTAGAAATGAAATCAATGACCTGACTACACAAGATATAACAAAGAGAATGCTCTTTACTAAACAAAGACACTATGAAAGTGGCTCTAAATTTTCTAAATTATTAGCCTGGAAACTTAGGAAGCAACAAGCGGAGAGAGCAGTTTTCAAAATTCGAGACAATCAAACTAATACAATAGAAATTAAACAAGATAAAATACAATCGACTTTCGAATCTTTTTACAAAAAATTATTTTCTAAAGTGACTCAGGATGAAGAGAGTGAAATCGACTCTTTCCTCGATACACTGAATCTTCCCGTGCTGACTGAAGAGCAAAACAACAAATTAGGAGCAGAAATAACCACAGTAGAAATACAAAATGCAATTAAGAAGCTAAAAAACAACAAGTCACCGGGTAGTGATGGGTTCAACTCAGAGTGGTATAAAGCTTTTAGACAGGAGCTCACCCCCCTACTTTTAACCACATTTAATTGGGCACTTAAAAAAACTCGGATTCCTCCAAGCTGGAAAGAAGCTATCATATCATTAATACCTAAAGAAGGAAAGGATAAACTTGAATGTGGGTCATATAGGCCTATTTCAATCCTCAATGTAGATTACCGCATTTACACCTCATTAATGTCTAAAAGAATGGAAAATATTATGCCAAATCTCATAAATAATGACCAAACGGGCTTTATAAACAACCGACAAACTCAGGACAACATAAAACGAACCCTACATATAATGAATCATATACAAAAATACAAAGAGAAAGCAATGCTAATTAGTTTAGACGCCGAAAAGGCATTCGATTCAGTTAGTTGGTTTTATTTATTTAAAGTGTTGAAAAAATTTCAAATAAGTGATTTAGTAATAAATAACATCAAGGCTCTTTATGACTACCCAACGTCGAGAATAAGGATAAATGGATATCTAACAGACCCACTGACATTGGAAAGAGGAGTAAGGCAGGGCTGTGCTTGGTCCCCTCTGCTCTTTGCTCTGTACTTCAAAAGACAATCAAAAAAGATCAGTGGTATCACGATTAACAAAGTAGAGCATAAAATTGCGTGCTATGCAGATGATATAATTTTATTTTTGACCAAACCTGAAATATCAGTACCGGAACTGATGCACTTCCTTGAAATTATGGGCCCAATGTCTGGTTACAAATTAAATATTGGAAAAACTGAAACCCTCTCTTATTGGCAACCCCCTAATCACTTTAAGAAGAAATATCCATTTAAATGGCATGCAGACTCTCTGAAATATTTAGGCGTAACCCTCCAAAAAGATTTATCAAAAACTCTGGAGAAGAATTATAACCATCTTTACTCAAATGTGAAAAAAGATCTTGAAAAGTATAATCTCATCCCATATCTTAGTCTAACAGCAAGGATTGAAACCATAAAGATGAACGTTTTGCCCAGGTTTCTCTACTTATTCCAAACCCTTCCAGTTTACATCCCAAATCACTCATTTGCTGAATGGGACAAAGCAATTTCCAGATTCATTTGGCAAGGACAGAAACCTCGTATTCGTTATAAAACAATGCAGTTGTCAAAAGAGAAAGGAGGATGGGGTCTCCCTTGTCTTAAAAATTACTTCATTTCAGCTCAAGTTCGTACATTACTCTATTGGTGTGATCCAGAATACGATGCTAAATGGAAGGATATAGAATGCAATATGCTCTCGGATGTCCCCTTACAGGCCATACTGGCGGACATGAAACGACTTGAATCAATTGACAACTTGGGGAATAGATGGGTAGAATCTGTATTTACAGTTTGGAAAGAACTGCTGAAAACATATAATTTGAAAAATGATATTAAAATTCTGAGTTGGCCGGCATATGATCAAAACTTCATACCAAACAGCACTGACTCCAGATATAAGACTTGGATAAATAAAGGTATAAAAGTATTTTTCCAAATTGTAAATGATAATCAATTTGATAGCTTTGACACACTGCAACACAAATTTAACTTGGGGAAAGAGGACTTTTATCGATATTTACAAATACGGAATTATTATAACCAGGATATTAAACAAAATGTTCCCCATCACAATTCATTAGTTGAACTTTTTACCAAAGCATACAAATCACAACTTACAAGAGGAATAATAGCAAAACTATACAAGAGTATTACTAACCTTAATAGTCACTCAACAAAATATATAATGGATAAATGGGAAAAGGAAGCAGGTATTACGATAACAGAAGAGGAGTGGGAATGCATATGCACATCACAGTGGAGAAGTACAAAATCCCATACGTGGAAAGAATTCTGTTGGAAAAGTGTAACACGTTTCTTTATAACACCCCAACAAAGTGCACATTTTTCTCAAGGAAACAGTTGCTGCTGGAGAAACTGTGGGTGCCAGATAGCACATCATTTCCATGTATTCTGGGATTGTCATGTTCTACAAAAATATTGGTATGATGTTAACAATGCCATAAAGCATATTTTTCACACTAACATTCCCTTTGACTTTAAAACTATGTTTTTGGGTTATAAAACCCAAGCGATGCAAACATTAGACGGGTATCTCTGGAATATTCTTTTGGCTGCAGCTAAAAAAGCTATTACAAAAAAGTGGGGAGTACAGAAAGAACCAAATGTCCAAGATTGGGCTCATATAGTAATGGGCATTTACAAAATGGAAAAGATAACTTTCATAGTGAACCTAAAGATAGATCTATTTGTTAATCACTGGGAAAAATGGGAAAAATATGCTAAACAGTACATGCCTGAGATTACATAAATCATTATCTGCTCTTAGTTGACGAGAATGCTACAGGTCGATATGGATGCCTTTGCTCTTATTTCATTTTATTTTCTAATATATAATTACTTGAATTAATCCAAATTCTGATAACGATATGCTACTTTTGTTAACTCTCTGGGTGTTCAGTGGTTATATTTTGTTTCTTTTCATCTTATTTCTTTTCCTAAAAAAAAAGGGATGGAGACAAAACGAGTAATGTCCTTGAAAATATTTGCCATATTTGTCCTTTTTTTTTTTCTCTTTCTTTTTCTAACAAACATGATTGTAGACTCACAATCTGACAAATGTGTCACGTCTCATATCCTTTTAATAAAAAAAATAAAAATAAAAAAAAGGAAAGGAGGGGTTTAGAGAGACCAATCCTTTACTGAGCCATTTCAGGCACTGTGAGAAAATAGGTGATGCTGCATTGTATATTACGAGAATTTTCAAGTGTTTTTTGACCTTGGATGCATGTAAACCTGTTATAGAAGACCTTTACAAACCTGAGGGTAGGATGGCCATGATAGCAGGTAAGCTGTAGTATGTGAACGGCCCATTTTCAAACTTTAGTCCCTCTTTACCGATCTCTACCTCGACTCGACCCTGCAGCCAGAGAGAGATGAATCACACATTTATTCTGCTGAGACCATCTGAAATCAAGTTTGCATTAATGAAAACTGAGCAAAGTAGCACTTTTACTCCACTTACAGTGGGGTCCAATAGTGAAAATGCTTTTATTTTGCATATTTATTTCAACATAAAAGTCATTTCGGAATGTATTTCAAAGCTTGTAGCGCTGCACCTGCAATATTAGGATGAAATAATCCACAGGCTTGTTGCGCAGGAAGAGGAAGTGCTTTGGTGATCGCTTGTTTTTCTCATCAAACTTGAGTTCCTGCAAAACGCTCGGGTGCTTGATCAGTCGCAGAAGGATCTTTTCTGAGAGATGCGTTGGCTTAAAAGGCTCTAATTCTACCGACAGGAAGGGAACAGAGAGAATCATTGACAGTGAAACACAGCATTTATTGATGGTTTTCAATGCTGCGCCAAATGAGTATACTATTGTCAAATAATTGTGCGCACATACTTTTGGCCATGCATTGTATGTGCTTTAAACTTAAAACAACATTTAAAATTTCATAAAACTTAAATTACTATTAAACTTAAACTGATCATTAGCAAAGTTGACATACACTTGACTCTCTCCCACATCTGTGAATTGAGATTACCTGTGGCTAGAAAGCGATGTGTCGCGAGCAGAAGCTGTGGTGAAACTTTGACCTTCATTTCACTCTCTGAGAGTTTAAATATGGAGAAATCTTGCTGTTTCCTCTCATGGTGAGACACTCTCCTCTTCGAACGGTTATCAGCTGCCAACACACAACAGCAATGGATTATGTAGGCTTTACCGCAAACCAAGAAGCAGATAACGAGACCATTGAGAATAAGTTTAAGATGTATAGAAAATAAAACTGTTAAATTGTTCTCCAGGTAATTTATACAATATTTAACTCCATATAATTGAACTAAATATAATGGAAGAACATTTTCAGGCCATTTTTGTATCGAGCCTTGATTTTTGGTTTTCAGCACAAAATGGGTCCAGTGAAATTATTTGCCATACTTTGTTATTTTTATTTATTGATTTATTAAATTTACAGTAAATGTTGTGCCAAAAAGACTCAGATGCACTTGATTGGAATTAACATGCTCAACAATTTTGTTAGGATTAAGGATTTATTTTTAAATATCTTCAAGAATAAGATATCAAATCTGGCATGTGGTAGGCTATTTCAGTTTATTTTGGACTGAAGTTTTATTGCAAAATTGTATTGCAAAGTGTCATACTTTTATTGCCATTTCAAATAACCAATATTAAATAATTTTAATTCACTATTTTAAAAAAAAAAATAACTTAAACACAACAGTATTGTTTTACATAGTAATATTCAGCATGCTAATGGCATTGTCCCAGTAGCAGGGCACTTGGCATGCTTCTTTCCCGATCACGAATTTTAGAAATCATGGAAAACAACTGAAGACTGAATCGTACAGGTGAGTGAATCGTACAGGTGAGTGAATCGTACAGCTGAGTGAATCGTACAGGTGCGTGAATCGTACAGCTGAGTGAATCGTACAGGTGAGTGAATCGTACAGCTGAGTGAATCGTACAGCTGAGTGAATCGTACAGGTGAGTGAATCGTACAGGTGAGTGAATCATACAGGTGAGTGAATCGAACAGGTGAGTGAATCGTACAGCTGAGTGAATCGTACAGGTGCGTGAATCGTACAGCTGAGTGAATCGTACAGCTGAGTGAATCGTACAGCTGAGTGAATCGTACAGGTGGGTGAATCGTACAGGTGAGTGAATCGTACAGCTGAGTGAATCGTACAGGTGCGTGAATCGTACAGGTGCGTGAATCGTACAGGTGCGTGAATCGTACAGCTGAGTGAATCGTACAGGTGAGTGAATCGTACAGCTGAGTGAATCGTACAGCTGAGTGAATCGTACAGGTGAGTGAATCGTACAGGTGAGTGAATCGTACAGGTGAGTGAATCGAACAGGTGAGTGAATCGTACAGCTGAGTGAATCGTACAGGTGCGTGAATCGTACAGCTGAGTGAATCGTACAGGTGAGTGAATCGTACAGCTGAGTGAATCGAACAGGTGAGTGGTCAGGTAAGTGGTTCAGGTTTGAACAATGAGACCAGACAATGTGTGTCCTTATATCTGGTGCAGAGTTGATTAGGTGAATAGTGTCTGAGCTGGTGATGATTGTGGAATGCGTGCAGGTGGCGGACCAGAAAGGATTCTGGGAGATGTAGTGCTGAAGGTGACAGGGCTGGTGATTTAGGATTGTGACAAATGTATAATCGGTTATAATGCACTTAATTAGCTATTTAATGGCAGGTTCCCATTGTGACAACCTACCTCACTTTCTGGCTACTGGGATACATTGTCACAAAAGGTCAAGATGGTATTAATAACTATAACTTATTTCCTGGGCGGTAACTGTAAAAATGTTCAAAAGTCATTTAGCAATTTAGCAGACGCCTTAAAAATGAGGAATACAGCAAGCGAGTCATCATGAAGAGGCAAACAACGCAAGAAGTGCTCAAAATACAAGTTTTAGACATTGCTTTGAGTAGCATAAACTAAGATTAAAGGAAAAAGAAAGGATAGATTTTTTTTTTTAATGAGGTTAAGTGTTCACAGAAGAGATGAGTTTTCATCTGTCTTTTGAATGTTGTCAGGGATTCTGCATTCTGGATGAAGGTGGGGTGATCATTCCACCAGCAAGGAACTGTGAATGAAAATGTTCTGGAGAATGATTTTGTGCCTCTCTGTGATGGTACAACGAGCTATAATAGTCAAGACTTTAAGGTAAATTACCTTTCCAAGCTAGCTTAAGAACATGTAACAACCAGTGCTGAGAGTAACGCATTACAAGTAACGTGAGTTACGTAATCAGATTACTTTTTTCAAGTAAATAAAGTAACACATTCCTTTTAAATTTACAACAAAATATGTACACACATTACTTGGTTTTCCTATTTATTGACCGACAGCTCTTCTGTCACCATGTTGTTAGAAATCATAAGTAAGTGCAGAGACGTTGTGGGCGCTGGATCATCGAAGGATCATTTCACTTTTGGTGTGAAGGGGACTTTGCATTAGCCAAAAATAGCCCAGCCCAGCCCAAGTGGGAAAAAAAAGTAATGCAAAAGTAATGTCAAAAGTAACTAAGTAACGCAATTAGTTACTTCTTACTTGGGGAGTACCGCAATATTTTAACACATTCCTTTTAATAGTAACTTTCCCCAACATGGTAAACCCAGTCTCCCCCTTTTAGCACTGTTAATATAATTAAAAGCAATCTGTTGATTGCAGAGAACAGGATTTGCCAGAAGACAAATATCACAGAGTTATGGAATCCAATAAGTATGGTAATTATTTGTAACAGGGTCACAATATTATTGACTATGCATGAGGAAGCAGCAGAGATTAGCAGGTTTTCACAGTCAAATGCTCTATAATGGCTGTTTAGAGGAATATATACTTCCTACAGTTCACCATTTTTGTAACTTTTATATGTTTGAATGTTCACCTGAAGCTTTAATAATGATGGAAAGATGAGGCCAAGGATTTGCACAAGTGAGCTGGAGAAAATTTAAAGAAGAGAAATATTAAAAACACCTACTATAAAGGTCCGTTTCGTCCACAATCTCAGATTTGATGATTTCCTCGATGACGTCTTCCAGAGTGACGATGCCCATGACTTCGTAGAAAGGATCTCCTTCTCCTTCATTATTGACCCTCTGCACGATAGCCAAATGAGATTTCCCTTTACAGTGCCAGAGAAAGACATAGGAGCATCATGGCAGGTTATGCAATTGGCATTTCATTTTATGCTCATCCCATCCTCATTTAAAACACACTAAAGCTAATTTCACAAAACTGCAGTGCTATTAAACCAATCCATGAATCAATAAAGTTAGTATGCAAAGTGTGCAAAATCAAGAGTCACATAACTTTAGTAAATGATGCCGTCCATTTGTTTGACCCTTTTGTACACATGTGCGGTTTCAGGTGTGTCTTTTGCATTGTTGCAGGAGCTGAACTTTGTCGCATGCCATAAAGAGTGCTTGATATAAAGGTTCATGACAGTTCCGAAGATCCAGACCTGACCTTATGTAAACAGCGTTGAAGGATTATGCAATGGGGTTTGGGAATCCCTGCGGCTATGATGATAAAGCTGACCAAGCTAAAAACCTGGAATCTGCAATTTGCTATTTTAAGCTGCTCAGCCATTATTGGGCTTTCATTAGTTCTTATCCCCCAATTTCATTAAATAATTATGATGCCTATCTCTGTTTCATATTATGAAGAATCACGTTTCCTGTGTTAATATACATTGCCATTTTTTCATTTTTATTCAGCAAGGATTCATTCAAGTCACAGTAAAGACATTTATAATGTGACAAAAAAAGTCACATTAAAAAGTCCTGAAAAAAAGTATCATGGCTACAAAAATATCAAGCAGCACACTTGTTTTCAATATTGCTAAATAATAAGAAATGTTTATTGAGCAGAAAATCAGCATATTAGAATGATTTCTGAAGGATCATGTGACACCGAAGACTGGAGTAATGTTGCTGAAAATTCAACTTTGCCATCACAGGAATAAATTACATGTTAAAATATATTCAAATTGAAAACATTTTTAGTATCACACTATTAGCTATTGTTTTTTGCTGTATTGATCCAATTTACTTGTTTTGTACTTCCACAACATTGTGATGTCCAATAGATGACTTCATTTGAATGCAATACCATTTTAACAATGGCTATTCAATGTTTAGCAGATCCGTCTGAAGAGTCCCAACATTAAAAACTAGTAGTTGAAGTCTGGTCATTTCAGCAGTTTGATTTATCAATCTCATGTAAGGCATCTTTGCAAAGAGTCTGTTATTGAAATTTGGTACTGTTAAATCTATATTGGTACCAACAGCAAACCAGCAGCTTGTTTCTGCAGCAAAGTGCAGTATTTCATTTCACTTGCAAAGTGGGCTTTTACATTAGGATCTTAAAGGAATAGCAGCAGCAAAAAAAAAAAAAAAAAAAATCACAAAAAGCTAAATTGTGTTTTCATCACATACACAATGTTCCTTATACAATATTATTCATTGAATTCCCAGACCGAAGCAATGAAACAAACAAAACATCCCAGCAAGGATTTCTGTTATTCATTTGATTTTGAATATCATTTCAGGCAAGGATATTTTTTATAAACAAAACCTGAATTTAAGACTAAAACTATTGGTCAAAAAACATTTTCGTAAACTGAAATAAAATAGAAATTTCAACATGAATGAAAAACTAAAACCAAGCTGAAGCTGAAATGACCAAATAAGTATTTCCATCATAGACGTTATGCAAATACAGCTGTACCTTGATTCCAGGTAAGATAATCATCTCATGTGAAACTTAATAATAAACAAGATACCACACATATGAGACAGGAGACCACACTGAGCAGATAACGGGAAAAAACAATAAGCATATCTAGCCCACAAATAGACAAATTATCAACAAATGTCTGGTAAACAAAAGTAAACAAAATGTCTGGTCTGACATTTACTATGAGTATACGATATTAAAATATACAATAGACATAAAGCATAAATGTATCAGTACAAGAATAATATTTTAAATTTATGAATCATTGAAATAACCATAAAATAATAATCATACGCACATTTTTTGTTCTTATACACTGTTTAAAAAGATTTGATCTTTAATATGAGTGAGTATGAATTAATAATTTTTACTTTTATACTTTTAAATTGTTTGAAAACGATACTTTGTTAAATCACAATTTTTTTTATTAATTTTTTTTATTAAGAGGTTTGCACAAAAGTTAACTGGAAACTGGAAACATTAAACTTTGCTGGAATTAAATGACCTTACCTGGAAGTGTTTTGTTAACTAATATAAATATAAATGTGTTCATGAAATAAAAAACTAAACTAAAAATAATTTAATGAAACTAACTAAAACTAATCTGAAATTTATTGGAAATTTGAAAATATTACAATAAAAAAATGCAAACCTATAATAACCTTGATTTCAGATGGAGAGGATTAAATGATATAATCCTCAACCTTTTGATAGAGAGAACCTAAAGCCTCTCTCTCTCTCTCTCTCTCTCTCTCTCACTGTGGTCTCCATGGTAGCGGTGCACACTGAGTGAAAGTGAAGAGTTCTGCAGGAGTCAGGTGGAGAGCAAGGGCAATGCAGCACTCGGCACCATATACTCCTCAAAGCTGATGTGCAGGGAACCGCATTACATCACTACGCTGTTATATAACACACACGCGGAGCCGGGGGTCTGAGCCCACACGGATGTCCCTGCGATTCCCTCAGCTGCTGTGCCAGCAAATGAACTCATTAAAGCTGGCACTCTACTCATGTGATGCGCGGCAGAGCAGTATGGTGAGAAATGCTAAATAAAGCACAGAGTGTAGCTGAAAATAGAAAGAAAAATACAGAACCGACGAAGGAAATGCCTGACTGTTTTCTAAGAACTGCAAGTAAATGGATGATTTATGTTAAGTGATATGGAGATAGAGATGTGTGAACACTGACGAGCCAAAACTTTATGACCACTCATAGGTGAAGCATATTTTGTTGATTGTCTCCTAACAAGGCCACGTGTTAAGGTCTGGGTAGATTAGATGGCAAGAAGTAATCATTTCTTGTAGAAAACATGTTGGATGCAGCAGAAATGGGCAGGAGTAAAGATCTGAACGCCTTTGACGAGGGCCAAATTGTTATGGCAAGGCGACTGGGTCAGAGTATCTCTGAAATGATAAGGCTTGTGGGTTGCTCCCAGTCAATAAATGTAAAGTCTGATTATTCGTTCAGAATACAGTGAGAAATAAGAACTATATCAATCCAGTAATGTCAACGATTTTTGGGGACCAAGCACTAAAAGATAGGCACCTATTGTGTATTATGTTTTCTGCAATGGGGTCTATGGCGATACCTATAATTCTCTAGCACCACCAATAGCTCAAAATTTCACATATTTTCTGAACTTGTGAATTAAATAAATTCTTCCATTTCATTCCTTGGAGTTGTTTCAGTTTCTGCACAACTAGATATTTCGCCACTTAGATTTTTTTTCTCTTCCTAAATAGTTTGCCCAATTTTCACCACACCTTTTCAGACAAAGCCTCATCAACCTGAGTACGAGTGTTTGGTTTTCAGCACCACTCTCTGCTTAAATCCCAATGGAATTGTTAGCAAATGTCAAACAGAAGTGATTCTGCAGCTGATAGTGATTTTGCAGACTGACACAAAACATTGTAGGAATGGTTGTCACAATGTCCTTATAGAAAACACCCTAAATTTGGTGTCAGTGCCACCTACTGTTCAAACATTAAGTTATAATAATATTTTAAAATCCTTTTAAAATACAAAGTTCTGTCATGAAACTGGCGCAGGCCTCCTGTAGTGAAAATCAAGATTTTAATGTTGTTTATATGTCTATGTGGTGTTTTTAATATGCTTTAAGACAAACCATGAGCAAATGCATGGTACCCTCCACCTTCCCCAGCTCCACCTGTATAGATCGGCTACGGGTAATTCATGTATGCTATATAGTACAGCAGCAGCATGTCTTACTTGCTCACAGCAGTGTGTTGTGTATGTATTGTGTTGTATGGGCTTTTTGTCTTTATAGAACAGACCAGCAGAGTTAGAAAACAATAGAGAGAGGGTTGTGGAGGCTGACAACCAAGTGATGATAGTGATTTCTTGTTTCTAAAGGTCTACGCTAATCCTGATACATTTGAAGACGTTGTTTTCGTTTCGAAACGCTCTCCATCCACACTAGCGTTTTCAAGCTTTTTTTAAAGCTGAAGAGTATACAAAGTAATATATTTTAGCAACTGGGTTAAAGTGAATAGCACATAACAGGCACAATACCGGTTTAAATATGAATATCCATCGTCACATGACTAAACTTGCATCATCGTTTTCAAACAGTCCATATTACAATGCCATTTTTTTTTTCAAATTTATCCACTTTGGAGAGCGTTTTCAAAAAACGTATTGGTATGTCACCATCTTATTGTGGACGGAAGGCCTAAACGGAGAGAAAAAGATGCGTTTTCAAACGAAAATGTATTAGTGTGGGCAAGGCCTTAATCCCATTCATGGCATTCATGGTGTCTTGAACAGTTTTAATATGTTTGAGTCAAAAACCATTAAAAAAAATTCTTTTTTGTTCCAGAGAAGAAATAATGGTTTGGAACGACATGAAGGTGAATAAATTATGACAGAATTTTCCTTTTTGGGTGAACTGTTTCTTTAAGAGTTTCTTATTTGGCAAATTACCAATATGTGTATTAAATTGAGCATTTGTTACGTGCTGAAAATAATCATGGCTTTACTAAAGAACAGCTACATGTTGACAGTTTTAGCTCTTTTTCAGAAAAAGGTCATTATATTCAACTTCACCTTTACCTGCTGTTCAGCATCTGCCTTATTTCACTGAATGGAGAGGGAAAGGTTTAGCCTGCATATTTCATTATCCCTGCTGTAATATGTTCACTGGAGGCAGAGGCTTCAAAGCGTGACAGGCTGGGTACTCACAGTGTGAGGAAGCAGATCCTCTTCTCTCTCGCTCTGCTCTGTTTGTCCATACGGACCCAAGCTGAGACACTGATTGGACCAAAAGGTCACAACTTCCTCTAATCTGCCCTGATGTTTCTCTACAGACAAGCACTCAGAGGAACTTTCATTTAAAGGGATAGTTCACCCAAAAAAATGACACTACTTGATTTACTAATCTTTGTGTCTTTCCAAACCTGTTTAATGTCTTTACACAGCTAAAGCCAAAATGTTGTTGCACTGGCAAATTTTTGGGCAGTTTTGAAGCTCATTGAACTATCATATTTAAAAAAAAAAAAAAAAACATGAAAAAAACCATGCTATAACAATATACGAACATACTGTGTGTATTTGAAATTACATGAGGGTGAGTAATAGAGTGCAAATAGCCCGCCGTGTTGGCAGAGGCTATTTACACTAACCACCATTGTCTGATTGAGCCAGCAAAATTACAAGAAATCCCGTTGATAACAGGATCAGTGGTGTGGAGAGTAAAGCGGGTGGCGTTAGCTTTTGATCCGCCTTTTTCCGAACTCATCTGTCTCCGTTTTCCCATTGCATATCAGCTCTGAGAGGCCAAAAAATATATATATGAAGACTTCAGATGCAAAAGCCTCTAAGTGCCATCTGAAATTTTCTTCTAGAATGATCATTTTTATCAAGCTTGTATATTTAAATTCAGTAATTTCACTTAAATGGCTATGAAAATTACCTATTACTGGTCATTTAAGTGAAATTACTGAACATAATTATACGAGCTTGATAAAAATTATCATTCTGTAAGAAAATCTCAGATGGCACTTAGAGGCTTTTGCATCTGAACTCTTCATATTCAAAAAGTGGAAATAAAGTGCCTATCGGGAATTGAATAGTGGGAATAAAGTGTTTTAAAGGTAGGGTTAGGAGTAGGTTTTAGGGAGGCCTTTAAGGACAATGTCCCAATTAGGCAGCATCCATTTATGATTTGAATAAATATAATCATATACACTGAATATGTTATTATTGCATGCTGTTTTATAACATATTGAATACATAGAGGTGAAAAATACTATCTGCTACAATTTGCACTAAATATAAATAGCATATATCACTATTTGCACTATCTGCTGCCTTTTTGGGGGGTGAACTATTCCTTTAAGGCCTGATTTTTTTTAAACTAGTGTGTTTGTTATATCATTTAACAAACTCTTTCAGAAAAGCAAAGAACGCAGTCAATTTATTCTGTCATAATTTTTGCCATATATTTGCTATGTTAGAACTTCTGAAAAAAAAGCATGTACAATAGTTTGCATGTCTGAATGTTTGCAGCAGGGATGAACAGTAATTAATTCATTATGAATCTGTCTGGGGCAGTAGTCCTAAAGGGACATCATTCATAGTAGTGCCTTAAAGGGTTAGTTCACCCAAAAATGAAAATTCTATCATTAATTACTCACCCTCATGTTGTTCCAACCCCGTAAGACTTTCGTTCATCTTCGGAACACAACTGAAGATCTTTTTAGTGAAATCTGAGAGCTTTCTGTCCCTCCATTGACAGATATGCAACTACAACTTTGACGCTTCAAAAAGTTCATAAAGAGATTGTAAAACTAATCCATATGAATCAAGTGGTTTAGCCCAAATTTTCTGAAGAGACTCGATCGCTTTATATGATGAACAGATTTAATTTAGGCTTTTATTCACATATAAACATTGATCAATTGTCTTCGAAAATGAACGAGAGACTTACTGGGTTTGGAATGAGATGAGGGTGAGTAATTAATGACAGAATTTTCATTTTTGGGTGAACTATCCATTTAAGAGTACTAAAATGCACCTTTTAGTGGTAGATAAGGTAAGTTGTCCTTTTAAAAGTACTGCCCCAGTGAAGATATAATCTGACAGTGAACAACATCAACATCTCTAATACTCCATATCCTTTACAGTTCCTAGGAATGTTTATTTGAATGGAGCGATTACTGAAAAATGAGAGCGATCCACCAGACGAACTTTGACCTCAGTGCTAAATTTAATAAATTCTCTCAGACAGTTCTGCAGTGTGGTAGAACATAAATTGAAGTCTTGCTCAAAGATTAAACTCAATCCAGGGTTAAAAGTGCAGTGCGGTGTCAGTCTGTGATAAAAATCCTATTTTTGGTCTGGGACTTTGCTTAAACTGCCCTGGATTTTCTACAGCGGTTATGGAACTGACACTGCTGATGATCCCTTTACTATTTTACTGCGTGCGAACATTTGTGCCCTGCGGAGATGGTAAATCTGGTGAATCTTGTACCCATTGAGAGCGGTAAATCTGACAGGTTACTGCATTATGCTGAAGTAAGTCATTCTGCACCCTGCTGCCGCTCTGTAGCATTGACTCTGTGCCTTCGTAGAAAACACCATCAATCTCAATAAGACTTCGTTACGTAATTGCCACTGTGATGCAGTAAAGGCCAAACTATGATTTCATACCAGGCGTCAGAAAGCATCACATCACTGTCTAGGATTTGTGCAAGGCAGGATCAAGAGAAAACTGCATTCATCCCTGCATTCCACAAATGTCAGTGCTTGGCATTAGTAATTTATGCAGTTTTAGAAAAAAAAAAAAAGTGTGTCAAAACATGTTTGTCTGCACGCAAACAATCCCTGCTGTCGTGGCGAACTGTGATGACAGAATTAAAGTAGTTGCCATAGGAACAAATTCAAATTATTCAAGTCCAGCCTCTAGCCATGCAGATGTCAGATGAAGTTATAAAGATGAGGCTGATGCTAAATCCTTAATGTGCAATGCATATCAAAATAAAATAATGTAAAATATTATATACATATATTTATATTTATATAGACCACATAGCCAGAGGGCAATAACAAATGGAAGGGCAATGCATCACATTTAACCAGCATATTTCCATCTATAATCTCATGAAGTACAGTATGTTCTCCCATGCACTGCCACTGTGATATATTCTTAAAGGGACAGTTCATCATATACTCCTGGACTCATTGTTTTGCAACCCTGTATATCTGAAATGTATACATATCTATTTGTGTGTGTGTGTGTGTGTGTGTGTGTGTGTGTGTGTGTGTGTGTGTGTGTGTGTGTGTGTGTGTGTTGTTTTTTGTTCATACAATAAAAGTTAATGGGCTCCAATGTTGTTTAAAATATATTTTTGATCAACAGAAGAAAGAAATATATAAAGGTTTGGAATGAAATGAGGGTAAGTAAATTATGGCAGAGTTTTATTTTTTTGTAAGAAATCACACTGATTTTAAACGTTTTTCTTCTTCTCAGTCAGTATCACTTGTTCGAACTTCACATAGCCTAACCAGAGTAGGTAACAAACATCTTACCTTTCTTGAACTGTTCCAGCATTGCATCCAGTTTGGTGTCATTAAAGACACAGTGCAGCGGGTGCTTGTAGAACTGGGTGATGGTTTTTAACGGGGTGCAGTCATCTGGATCAACAAAGGCCAGATCTTTAACAAACATAATGTCAACAATATTAGACCTTTCGTTCTCAAACACTGGAATGCGAGTGTATCCACTCTGCATCACGTCTGACATGGTGTAGAAGTCCAGGACGGCATCCGAGGCCAGCATGAAGCAGTCGTTGAGAGGGGTCAGCACATCTTCCACCGTTTTGCTCCTGAGTTCCAGAGCTCCCTGGATGATGTTCAGCTCCTCTTTCACCAGGTCATGATACGGGTCAGTAACTCTCAGCATAGCCAGTAACTTCTCCCGGGTGTAGAAGTTGCTGATTTCCTGGTGCAGCATATTGTCTAGGAGTTTACTGATGGGATATGTGATGGGGAAAGTCAGCAGCATCAGCGTCTTGGTCAGCCACACGGTCTTAGACGCGATGGCCAACCCGTGCCTGGACGCAACCGAGTGCGGAAAGATCTCTCCGATGAAGAAGATGAGAAAAGTGCACGCTGCAGTGGAGACGGGCGTCCCTCCGAGGATCTGGCATATCCAGACCACCAGGAAAGTGTTGGTAAACACGTTGCACAGCACTAAGGTGCACAGGACGTAGTTGCCGTGTTTGCGCACCGACTCGATCTTGTGCGCGTACTTTTGCTCCATGTCCGTGCCGCTGTTCTGCAGCACTCTGAGCTCCACCGGGTCCAGCGCGAGCATGCTGATCACCAGCCCGCTGAAGAGCGCGGACAGCGCGAGCAACAGCACCGACAGACCCGCCTGAAGCCACCCGTCCGCATGCGGCAGCCGCTCCACCACCGCCAGCCAGAAGTCGCGCGTCCGGTAATGCACCCACTTGATCCCGTCAAAGGCGCAGATCGAGTAATACTTGATTTTCTCTCCTCTCCGGAGGTCTTTGGCGAGCAGCTCCACCAGGATGGAGTTTTGACTAGAGGCTGACTTGAAAGAGCCGAGAAGCTCTATATCCGAGCTCCTCGCGCTTTCCTCCACGCACAAGTTGCGTTTGGGATGCACCTGCCCCTCTCTGCCCGGCTCCGGTTCCTCTATGAAGGCGATCCACGGCGCGGCTCTTCCACCGGTGCTGCTGACGGTCCGGTTGAGCCTCTGCGGTGATGCTGCATAGTACACGCGTAACATGAACCGCGTCCCTTCGGTGGCCTTCAGCAGCCCGTCCTGCACTGACAGATCTCCCCCCGTGGCCTCCGGTCGGAAGCCCAGCAGCCCGCGGCTCGGTGTGGGGAGAGCCGAGGCGATCAGCAGGAGCAGGGGAAGAAGGCATGGTCCAGTGATGCGGTGCGGGAGGAGAGCATCCGCAGCATCCGCAGCCATGATGCTGAGTGGGTTGTAGAAGGACATTGGCGAGCTGGATCACGTGGCGAAGACACACACCCACGGACACACATATCGACTCTGTTTGCCGAGTCAGTGTTAACAGCTGGAGTCTCGTGTAAATAAAAATGACACCGCAGTGACGTCATGACGCGTCGCAGGGCTGCGATACCGTATATAGGCTAGAGTCCAGAAGAACTGCACTGGAAACAATTGTAACATTTAAATGAACTGGGGTAAGATAGTGTGAAACGATTTCTGTTTATTTTACCACTACAAACACAGAAGGTCGGTGGACAGATGTATAGAACTTTCTTAAAAGTGCATAAGATATCTGCCTTTTGTATTGTATATTACAATGTATTGCACTGTGTTGCATGTCCTGATTTGGACAGTGGCCTAAAAAGTAGCCATTTGAACATAAAATGAATGAATTTCACTGCATCACAAATATTGCATTTGCAAAATAATAAATAAATATATTCTTAGTACGCTGTAAAAATGACATGATCAATAAGTCATGACAACAAATGTTTTTAAATTACTTCAACTCATCAAAATAAGTTATACGAGATTCAACTAAATTTTAATCAGGATTAAATAATTTCTATTTTAAAATGACATATTATCAGAAAGTGTACCACCTATTCACTCTATTTTTATGCCAAACATACATACAATTATTGAAATTATTGTCCAATAAGGACATTCGATGAAAATTGTATTTGTTTCTCAATGCAAAAAAATAAATAAATAAACTTTTATGTGGAATATAACGAGTCTTCACCACAAGGTGGCACTCTATCACAATTCGCCTCGACTTCCATAACCGAATGCCACTGAATGACGGAAACTTCTAGACAAGTGATATTGTTGTTTGATTGATGGAATAAAATGTAAAATTGTGTTTTCGTAAAACAACTTCACAAATAGTGACAAAATAACAACATATATGTATAGAAATTTTATTTTATAATTTTATAAAAAAGTTTTTTTTTTTAAATAAAATTGCTCTAAATATATTCAAACATGCATACACACACATAGACCTCAGTGTGTGTGTGTGTGTGATCCTGATAAGAATACAATAAAAATAGGGACAAAATATCAGAAATCCTTGTCTTTGTGGGGACATTTTTTGGCCCCAATGAGGAAAACAGCTTATAAATCATACTAAGTGATGTTTTTGGAAAATGTAAAAATGCAGAACGTTGTGTGTGATGGGTAGGTTTAGGGGTAGGGTTAGTGTAAGGGGATATAATATACAGTTTGTACAGTATAAAAACCATCATGTCTATGGAAAATCCGCATAAAACATGAAAACACGAGAAGAATCCAAGATTGTTATAGTTCAATCACATTTTATAACACAATCTTCATTGATTTGCATTCCATTTTTCGTTTCTCAAAGCAAGAAATTCGTTCAGTGGGATGTTTGTAATATTATTTAAAAAATGTCAACAACAACAAAACAAAAAATGAAAGGGTCATAGCACTTGCATATTGTTGTCCTACTGTTAGTTTAACTGCTTCTATTGTTCTCATTTGTAAGTCGCTTTGGATAAAAGCGTCTGCTAAATGAATAAATGTAAAATGTAAAAAAAACCTCTCTTCGCCGATCGCAGGTTGAAACAATAAGTTGCGGTCTCATAAAACACTTATTTTTATTCCCTGAGCGTTTGGAGCCAGGCCTAAAGCAGACAGCCAGTGCGACACCAGTTTGAACAGTTTATGAGTAAGATAAAACTATAAGAAAAAGAAGAAATTGGAGATGTTTGGCTGTGGAGATGTGTGTGCTAACCACTTTCGTCTGCTCAGCATCACTCGCTTCCACCTCGTAAATCAGAGACAAATATGTGGAGGGCTTTTTCTTGATCTCCCTCTCTCTCTTATTGCCCACGACTCGTCAATATTCGTATGTAAAGCCTTGACCTTGTCAGGGGGTCTGACTCTGT
The DNA here is from genome assembly GCF_963993115.1 of Abramis brama. Taxonomy (NCBI): domain Eukaryota; kingdom Metazoa; phylum Chordata; class Actinopteri; order Cypriniformes; family Leuciscidae; genus Abramis; species Abramis brama. Next base: position 23,149,043 of record NC_139981.1, read on the forward strand.
ACAGGACAGATAGCAGGCTCAGGAAACTTTGAACTAATACAATATTGATGGTCCATATGTTGCACGGAGCACAAATCATATACAACATATATATTAAAAAAGAATATCGAAAATGGAAAATAATGCAATCTTTAGTGCATATTATTTAGTTGTTTAACCCAATGCATTTTAATAGCCTATTGTATTAGGATATTACTAATATTATTGCGTTGCGTTTCATATAATTCTGTTTTATTTCTTCTGCAAATAAAATTTATATTTTAGATTTAGGCAGGACCATAGCGTTCATGAGCGTTAAACAATGGTGGGCATTTACCTATTAGTATGTTAATAACTGAAAATCTCGACGTGTTATTTTTTATTTATTTAGCATGAACTTTGACAAATTACCCGACCAAAATAGAGCAAACATAGGCTATTTGTAATGGCATGTTATAGCTATAACGCATGACTCATAACCTTCTGCAAAATCTTTCTCTTCGCGTCTTATCAGCATACTCTCGCCATTTTAATAATTAATAATGTGCGCAAATATGATCTATTTATAAATGAACTAACTTAAATATGAACTTTTAAACAGAAATTACATTTAAGTGAAGTTGAAAAGTTGTTTTTCCCCTTAAAGGCATTCAAAATAAATGTAAAGTCTATTTTGTAGCAAGAACTAAACAACTTGAATTCATTATTTAGGTTATTAAAAAAAAGTGGAAGCATACAGTGTTTTTTTATAGACTTTTCAAAATGTTTTTTTTTTTTTTTAGAAATGAAGGGGAGCTGCAGATACACAATTATCTGAACTGATTTATAGCTATACTGTTTTTCTTTAAATATAAGAATTCCTTACTGTTAAACCTTGCCTATTTGATATATTTAGGCTACATGCACCCAATACTCTCTAAAACGGCGAGTTCCAGTTTTATCAAGCTAAAATGCACTTCAAAAGATTTCTAATATAAAACTTGATACATCTTGTCATAAATCTAAGGTTAAACAGAGGCGCCCTGCTGGTTCTCTGCCAAGAAATATAGCCTGTAAAAACAGCAAAGAGTCTTGTTTTCTTTCTGTTTTGTTTTATTCCCTGCAGAAAGCGGATGAGTGTCTCAAGACGCGCGGAATGTTAGGCCAAAGTTTCAGTCATACAAGAAAAAAAATCAATTATTGGACAACAGCATCATGGGTCAGGTGAGAGAGCATTATTATTGTCAATATTGACCTGTGCACGTCAGGTTTAATAAGAGCATGACACATGTCAATCACCAGTTGACATGATGGCATGCCGGCAAAAATTCACCCTACTATTAACGTCGAAATATTTATAGGCTAAACCAAATTAAATTCACACTTCATAAAAGCAATGTGAAAGGACAAAGAACAGCGTCAGATTTGTGTTGCTCCGGAATTATAGGCTATTTAAAATCTTATATATATCAATAGTTTACTGTATACAATTAGGTTACTTTATCGAAAAGATGGAAAACAATTTTCGGGTTGGTGTCTATTGTAAACGAATATTTCAAAAAGACAAAGCAAGCAAATGTTTCTGACACAGGGACCCGTTAGGAGAACACGAGGTGAATTATTGATCCGTGTATGGATCACGAAATTATTGGTATATTATTTTTGTTTCGTGATCTATAAATGCTACAGTTTGCCTCCTTCCTGGCCCGAGTCCCGATGTGAATAATTACCCCCGCAAAAAACACACACATAAATAATAATAATACAATTTAAAATAAAAAAAAGATCACCTGGTCATTAATATTTCATCAAGTGTTTTTTGTTTTTTTTTCCCTCGGAGAAAATACATATCCCCCATATAAATATGTAACGGTTATTATATTGTATTTTATTCTTTAACTTATTTTATTATTTCCCTTACAGTAAGTAATTTCAATAAGAAAAATATATATTTGTGAGTGAGTGATACTTTTCAATACTGGAAACAGATACTTAAAAAAAAGTTGAATCTTGTATAACTTATAAAAAACGTTGAAAATTGCTTAAGTTATTTTGATTAATTAAAGCAACGTAAAAAAAATATGTGCATACACGTTGAATAACTGTAAGCTGCCAATAACTGTTCGCATCAACATTTCATCTTGTAAATATCTCAGCGTAGACGAAAAAACTCCAAACAAGTTGTTTTGTCAAGTATGCGCAATGTTCATCAGCCAAACCAGACATAATACACAACTTTAATTATTTTTCCGTAAAACGTTTTACATAGAAAACAAGTGGCAGTCAATCACTATTTGCAATCGCTCACGCACAAAAATATTCCATTGTTCGAAGATAACGCCAACAACAGAACTGAATTTTAAAATAACGCGAACAGCTGACTAGGCTAATGTGGTCAGTTGAACCCTCACACTTTTTTAAACGATTAAAGATTAAATTACATATTGTTTAGTACGCTATTGAAATTCAGTTCGATTAAGTCTACAGTCTTAAAAAAAAAATCCCATTAGAACCAGAAAAGGCTTCATAGATTGATTCCATTGGACTTTTTTTTTTTTTTTTTTTTAGTTCTTCAGAAAACAGCCATAAGCTGAAGTTGTGAACAGCATGTGAAGAACCTATAATATATCATCAGTAACTTTTTAACTCCAAAGACCCTTGCAGCTATAAATGGTTGTGCATAAAAAAAGAAGATTTTTTTTTTTTTTTTGGCTGAACCAAAGAACCCCTGTTTGCTTCCATTTATCTCTTTCTTATTTTTGTGCAGACAGAAACATTATGCTCCACACACCCCCACCAGAAGACGCTTCTGATAAATAAGAGTCATCTTACCTTTAAGAGCCGTTGCGTTACTATAGAGGGCGGTGCAGGGGCAGCAGTGTGATGGAGGCTGGCCCTCGGGCGTCAGTTTACTCCAAAACAGCTGAAGACAGGGGGGGCTGAAAGAGACACCAGCGATCCTCGCTCAAGGAGGGGCATAAAACACTTCAGGTGCTTTTCGATCGGGTTTTATAAGGAGATCTCTGCTGGATCTCCCTCACTGCGCTCCGCCCGGTGCTTGAGGACAGAAGATGCCCAGGCAGCTCCTCTGCCCAGTGTTCGGCTCGTCACTGTGGTTGGCACTGATACTCCAGTCTCTCATTCCCTCCGCCGCTACATACAGGAGACCAGTGTCCGGAGGGAAGAGACAGAGCTTTCTGGAGAGAACCTTGATTTTACTGGACGTCAATACTCGAAGCCCGGTCAAAGTTTTGAATGACAACTTCCTCTCGTTGCAGTTGGACCCGTCTATCGTAAAGGATGGTTGGCTGGACTTCTTAAGGTATTATAGTTTTTGCGTTCGCATCCTGCGCACGGTGATGCTGATGTGTTTGTGTTGGTTTGGGAAGATTGGAATTGCCTGCTGGAGAGGTCAGTATGTGTTTTGGAACAAGGTGGTTTGAGGCTGGTTGTCGGACTACACTCTTAAAAATAAAGGTATAATAATAATTTTTTTCGCAACAATACCATTAAAGAAACATTTTTGGTTACCCATTCAGTCAACAGTTCTAAAAATAACCTTTTTTTTTCTTATCTAAATAACCTTATTCTATTATAATGAAACTTTTGTGGAATGGAAATGTTCCATGGATGGTAAAGGTGCTTTAAGGAACCCTTTTTAGAGTGTAGCAACATACAATCTTGAAGTGGTTAAGCTTGACCATGATAATGACCAGCTAGAAACCATCTTCGATGTTCCAAACACAGCTACCCGGCTTAAACTGGATTTTCCAACAGGAACACAACTAGACATCAATCATTTTTTTTCAATACCACATATAGGCTACCCAAACACCTAATAGGCTACTGATATCTAATAGCATAGGCTACTACTTTTTAATCTATCAACCGCTCCCTTGAGTAGGCTACAAAATCCAGTATTTTCTAAAAGTAGGTTACCAGTCCCTTTTCCTCTTATTAGATGTTTAAACTTTTATGTTTGGTTGCACTTAGCTTTTCTGTACAGCTTAGCCTATAACGTTATCGTGTCAAACCCCATGCGTTTTCGCACTCATGGACATTTATTTTACGCGTAAAGTAGAATTCATCATGTTTACTCGCAATGCTTAAAACAACATCTGCTTAATCCCAATGAAACCGTGTTGTGGGGTGATGTTAGTCCATGATATATCTCTTAAGAGATTGACTCGATGAACGAATGCCTTTATATTAGAGCGTGAAACCTGAAAATACGCGCAGATTTGAATGGTTGTGTTAATTTGCACACCAGGGCTTGACCTGGAAGTGAATATGAATGTCCCAGCCCCCAGAGGAGAAAAGACACAAAACCATACGGAGAACCGAAATGTAAGTGTCTTTTATAGACCCTAACAGGTCTGAGTATCGATATAGTGTTTACTCCCGACGTATTATCGAATATTTGTTTTTGTGATTTATCAGGATGAGGTGTTGGAACGAATAGATTCAATAGAATTTAAGAAGTGGCCCACACAAATATGAACCCCATCTGCTGTCGTGGCATTATTGCTCGTTTTCTGTCGCGTAAAGTGCAAGTTAAAGCAGATTTACGCGGTAGGCTATCGCCTTTAAAGGGGTTTTACATTGTGCGTAGGCTACTTAGTTTAATTATATATATGGAATGAAACAAGGACCAAATAAAAGCGGGATGTGACTTATCTAGCCTACTAGGACACTTACCCACAACTTTAAGAATTATATTAACCCCCCACATCTTATTTGGTTTGAAAATAACCTCGTAAACAGATTTGAAGTAGGGGCCTAATACTAGTGATATCTGTAGCACGTTTAGCTCATGATATGCACATGCATACGTTCAAAATAAGGTTTCATAATGTTAATGCAATAGGTAACAATACCATAATCTCATATAAATTATATCTAAATATATTGCCGTTATATCGCCATTATTCCGCAGGAAGTTACACTAATATTATTTTTCTTTTAAACTTAAATTGTAGTTGTCATTGTCCAAAAATAACATGCTTATTTATTCATGCTTCATGCTCGGTCTGATTAAATGTATTAATTAACATTATTGGACGTGACAGCAGATACTTGCTCCAGTTTTCTGTTTGTCTCCAAAATGTATTTTCCAAAATTCAGTTTCGGCCCACCGACCAAAACGCAGGCTTCACCGATTATAGTTTGTGGCAATTTAGCTTGTTTTGCTGTTTCACAAAATAATATAAAACAATTCACATAGCAGCTTTATTTTATTTTATTTTATTTCAATACAATTTTATTTTATTATTCTTTTATGTTATCTGTTGTTGTTGTTGTTCGATTCTGGGTTCTCATAGGCGGAATATTTGCGCAATTTATAGGCCTTCTTTTATGTGCACCTTTTACGGCTTCTCTTTTTACGACTGGTACCTTATTATGTCTCATTATTTAGTAAAGCTCTAATAAAGCTGGTATTTATTTATTTCGAAAGAAACGATCGTGTAGCACCACAGACTGCAGCTCTGTGAATAGTCTGCTGTTGATTTCAGCACTGCGGCCTGAAACACAATATATTGTAAACTCTCAATCCTGCTGTGAGTTTCCGAAAGAAAGTTAAAGCACCAATCCAATGGCTACAACCACTGCAGAAAAAAAATAGAATATTAAATAAATAGAATAAAAAGAAGTTTATAATTAATTATGAGTTTTAAAATTAGGCTATTATTGCATATTTTTTTCTCGTGTCGGCATTACAGACTTTTACATCGTCAAAAGAATTAAGACAGTAGCACATAGCATAAAGTATAGGCTATATGTGTTATAATATGTTATATAATGTTTTGTGTCTTTATATAATTTAAAAGGATAAAGATCATATATGAACAAGCCTTAAAAAGAAATTAGTGATTTTATTCAGTTTATTCTCCATCTTCCCTCCAATGGTCTATAATCATGAAGACAAGCTATCTTTGTGATTTTATGCACTATTCAATGTTTAGGTAACCAAAATAACTTTCTTCCCATGGTAATGACTACTATATTTAATATGAGTAGCCTACTTTAGATTGCACCCATGAAAGTGATTTTTTAAGGGTTCTGTCAGGCATAAACAGCTCTTTAAGGCAAGCACTGCTCATTTGGACTTTTTACAGTGTAGTTGTCTACACAGTGATTCTGTTTAAGCACTACGGGTTTCTCTGAGAATAGCTGGATCTGTGATCTACATCTCTTTCTGTGTCCACAGCTCCAAGCGGTTAGTCACTCTGGCGCGGGGACTCTCTCCAGCTTATTTGAGGTTTGGGGGCAAACGGACTGACTTCCTCCAGTTTCATAACCTGAAGAATCTTGCGAAGTTTAGAGGGCCTGGACCGGACTATTACCTGAAAAACTATGAAGATGGTGAGGTCTAATTTGGTCATTTTCAATTAGGCAGGTATTTTGCATATATTATTGAGATAAAAAAAATAAAAAATGTTTGTACCTTAGAAAACTTGATGAGGAAACAACACTTAACTTGTTGAAAGTTCCAGAAATACTATTTGCAATCATGATATTATAGCATATGTGTCATTCCATATGTGGACAAATTTGTATGCATAATCCTAAAATATATTTGATTAAATATTGACGCTTTCATTTAGTCAGTGCATGCCTTTTGAAAAAGAAAAATACTTTTTATCAATAAACACAAAACAAAAAGAAATATATTTTGAGTATCTTGAAAACATGTCCACAATGCAAACCACATGCATTGCTCTAGTGGTTAGTTTGTCCTCTTGGTGGGCAGATAAGGTGGGCGATATGACCAAAAGCTTACATCACGATTTGAGTAACTTTATTGCACAATTATACCATCACACATTATTTTTGCTTTAAATAAGGTTATGATATCAACATTTTTGATACCATTGAAATTTCATAATTCTTGTCACCAATTTCAATATCACAAAAAAAACTAATACTAGCCTAAGTAAAAAAAAACTTTCAAGCTTACTGAAGACAAGTAGCCTAAACAGTGATAAAGAAAGAATAAAGAAACTAATTACAAGCATGTAGGAAAACAAACTAGAATAGAACAAAGACACAACTTAAATTTACCTAAAAAAAAAAAAATCGAAGCACTAAATAAGAAATAGCTACTACAAAAATTGTATAAAGTAATCAAATGTATAAAAACACTGCATAGTCTTCACTGTGTAAAGACTATGTAACTTATTAAAGTTACAAAAGTGATTCAGTGAAGAGCAGTGTGAGATTTTCTCTTTTTGTCGTTTGATTAATGACAGCAATTTGGATGCTGTCACTTTAAGAGGTATTTCACGTATTTAGTATACGTGTGCACATTCTTTCGCAACTGTTTACGTTAACTTAAGACATAAATGACTATGTTTACTTGCAAATAAAAGGTAACTTTGACACATAAATATACATTTAAGCGTTCAAGTCTAATTATTCGACAAAAAGCACTCGGTTCAGTTCTCACGCGCTTTAAGAGCGCTTCACGTGCGCGCACAGTTTACCTGACATCACCTGCATATAACGAAAAGAGTTGTCTTTCGCTGCTTACTGTGCTTCAACGGTTTAAAATAACCTTCTTTTTTTTTTTAAACGCAATACTTAAAAACGCATGCTAACGATAAGCTTTCGTGACTGCGTAGCACATCAACGTCATGTGAGCGTTACCGTCCAAAATCTCTACCGGTTGACAAATTACGGTCGGTTAATCGTGTCTACCGGTATATCGCCCACTCCTTGCAAATACTCACAGAAAATAACTCCAAAATCATTATCGCGGTTTCCATGCAGACATAGTGCGCAGTGACTTCGCCCTGGACAAACAGAAGGGCTGCAAGCTGGCCAGCCACCCGGAGATGATGCTGGAACTACAGCGGGAGAAAGCGGCTCAGATGCAACAGGTCTTGTTGAAAGAACAGCTCTCCAACATCTACAGCGATGTTACATTAACAGGTAGGAGATTACAGCAACATGCATACTGAGCTAATATAGTGTATATTGGGTTAGGCTTTGTTTTTTGCCTCAGAGTTTCACAAAAGGGCTTTTAACAAATGTAATGAATGGTGCGTATTGTTTGTGTTGATCAGTAGGAATCTTTAGTCCTGTATATAGTTTAATATGGTTTTAATATATCAGGTGCGTTCTGTGTTTATGTTGTTTGAGCTCTTTTGAACTATGTTGAGTTGTTTTCTCTCACTGACGTCCAGAACCATTGGTAGGCTAGTGATGTAATTGTTGCTGCTTGTTCCAGAAACGCATAGGTTTAAAATGATGAGAAGATCAGCCAAGCATATGGTTTTATTGATCACTTTCAACAGCTGTGCTTTGCCTGTTTGTAAATCCAGTGTCCAATTTCAGATTTCATAGTCACACACACAGACATTGTCCTAAATGTTCAGATCATTTTAGGGTGAATAATTGTTTGAAAGGCAGAAATCTCAGAGGACCTGTCAGAGACCTTTTGTAGTACCGAAAATGTCAGATCAAGGATGGAATGAAGCTGAATGATGACGTATACAAAAGGCCAGTGGAAACAACAGCTGACAATGATTTCAGAAAATGACACTTTGTGAAAGCACCCGTAGTTCTGAGAGGAAGATCAGTTTTTGCATGCGATTTAAACCAGTGTCTTTTCTATGGATATTAATGAAGGTGATTCACAAACAAAAAAAAAATGTTGTAAAAAGCTGTTTTGGTTGGATCAGGTGTGATATTTTGTTTGGGTGCATTCGAACTTTGCGGTGATTTCATACACTGTTGTTGATGAATTCTGACACAACACTCCACGAAGGGAATTAAATGACATATTTTGGGGCTTTCCTTGACAGACTTGCTTTTTTCCCCCATTGTTTTATTATTATAATCGTTGCAGTAATCTCAATGTAAACTCAAATCACTATCAGGTACAGTCAACCGGAGCGAGATTATTTGTTTAAAGCAGATTTACTGTGGAAAGATTGTACTAAATTTTGTGTCAGGCACTGTGCGAGTTCCAGTGCAGGTCATGCTGCACATTTTCTTATTAAAATTGATATACAAGCTCAGATGAGAGTTTCTGAACTGCTCTTGGCGTCAAATAGACCCGAATGTTGTTCATTCATGCCTAAACCGTTTCAGCAAAAAAGCACTCTTCTAACTTTCACCCGTATTTTCCAAACATCTTTTTACGCACATCTGCGTTTGACAGGGCGGCTGTAAGAGGAATTAGGACTAAACATACTTAGCAAAGGAATCTCTCTCGCCGTGGATCTCAGCATGTGTGCTGCAGCATAAAGCCTGTCGTGTGCATGACTGATGGGTGAGAACGAAGACACCTGGGTGCATGGCACAGGCGGGTCTGTTAGCAATCAGGACGTCCCCTGCGCAGTCACTGGCAGGTGGCAGGGGAATTACAGAGAGATGTCCTGCCTCATCCATTTCCACACCGCACGGGTCGGCTTTTCTGGCCCTTTCTCATTAGAGCTATCAGTAATAGGCGTGAAAGCCCCCTGCCAGTTAGCAAAAAAAAAACGTGCTGAGACAAGCCCAAGGTCATTCTAGCTTTCACCTCTACACTCGCTACAGTGTAGTCCAGTTAAGTTAAAGCAAACCATCTGAGACAATTCGAGGTCAGGGCGCTTAAGAAACTCTCAAGTTGCTACAGTTCCACGATGCTGAACTCCTCTTTCACTGCATTCTCTGAATTCAGTCACTGTTAGTTTCTTACAATTGAATGTAGCTTTATAAAATTTGCAAATGAATGATCTGTTAAAGCGATTGATTTTTAACCCTGTAAAGCCTACTGTATCATATTTGATATGAACATTTCTAAAGCTTTTGATCATGATCAAAACTTTACTGAAAAACCTGTTGTACACAATCTACTACAAGCCTTCTGTCTTCTGTTTGATTGTTCATATTGTTTTAGCAAGTAAAAGGCATTATGAAAACCCAACTTCAGGTTGCGGTACACTTCTTTTTTTTTCTCTTTTTTTTGCCATAAATCTTTACTTATTTTTAGTGCTGGGCAACGATTAATCGCATCCAAAATAAAGTTTGTGTTTACATAATATATATGTGTGTGTGTACTGTATATAATTATTTTGTATATAAATACACACATATGCATGTATTTATCTAAGAAATATTTGCATGTACATACTTATACATAATTTATATTATATATAAATATTTTATATATAAATAACAAATTTTTCTTATATATATATATATATATACATGCATGTGTGTGTATTTATATATACAAAACTAATTATACACACTACACACATATATTATGTAAACACAAACTTTTATTTTGGACGCGATATATCGCGATTAATCGTTGCCCAGCACTACATAAAGTAAATGTAAAAATAACTTTGGTAGTTATATTTTAAGATGAACAAAGATGTATTTTAAGATGAATTTAACATTGAAACATCTGATTATATAGACTGGGTAAACCCAGCCCGATCTGCCAGTGATCTGATTTCGCCCTGCATCTCAGGCTGGAAACCTGTACATTCTTCTATCCTGCTTCCGTTACAAATCTGCGGGGACCAATCACAAACTGGCTTATCCACCTGGCGCGCAGGGACCAATCACAAATTGGCTTATCCACCTGGCGCGCGGGGACCAATCACAAACTGGCTTATCCACCTGGCGCGCGGGGACCAATCACAAACTGGCTTATCCACCTGGCGCGCTACTGGCGGGTTTAATCCAATCCAATTCCTTTTAACCTCTCGGCGATGCTCACTGGCTTCTTTAGTTTAGCAAACAAATCGCTCGAGTGGGTGTAAATACCACTCACTTTCATGTTTTTTTTATTTCGCACAACCTGCAAAAATCGCTCGATGCCATTGCTGCTTCTGCAAACCGCTGATCAATGCTCCAAACCAACACGTTTGTTGACACGTTTCTTGCCTGGAGTTTTCGCTGCAAAGTACGTCACCTGGATCGTTGGTCTGATTGGTTGAAGGACTATCCAATTGCGTACGGAGTCATTTGAACTATGCCCCTCAATCACGCCTCTTGTACAGTAGAAAATACAGAGCAGACTCCCCAGACCAATGTTCAATCTTAAAAGATTGAGCTTGGTCTGGTGATAGCCAGATATATATATATACAGTGCTATGCATAAGTTTAGACACCCATGCTAAAGTTGACTAAAAAGAGGAATAAAAAATCATCTTTTGGAAATTGAACTTAATGCCTTAATTAAAAAAATTAGGAAAAATCCAACCTTTAAGGACACCAATTTTCTTTGTGAATGAATAATGTATCGTAAATAAATAAATGTTCTTCCTTAAAATTCAGGGTGCATAAGTTTGGACACCCCTATGTTAAATTCCCATAGAGGCAGGAAGATTTTTATTTTTAAAGGCCAGTTACTTCATGGATCCAGGATACTATGCATCCTGAAAAAGTTCCCTTGGCCTTTGGAATTAAAATAGCCCCACATCATCACATAGCCTTCACCATACCTAGAGATTGGCATGGAGTACTTTCCATAAGATCATCTCTCAATGCAAATCAAACCAGCTATTAGGCTAACTGAAATAAAACCATGCCAATCTCTAGGTATGGTGAAGGCTATGTGATGATGTGGGGCTATTTTAATTCCAAAGGCCAAGGGAACTTTTTCAGGATGCATAGTATCCTGGATCCATGAAGTAACTGGCCTTTAAAAATAAAAATCTGCCTGCCTCTATGGGAATTTAACATAGGGGTGTCCAGACTTATGCACCCTGTATTTTAAGGAAGAACATTTATTTACGATACATTATTCATTCACAAAGAAAATTGGTGTCCTTAAAGGTTGAATTTTTCCTAATTTCTTTAATTAAGGCATTAAGTTCAATTTCCAAAAGATGATTTTTTTATTCCTCTTTTTAGTCAACTTTATCATGGGTGTCTAAACTTATGCATAGCACTGTGTATATATATATATATATATATAATATAATGAGAGGTTTTAATGTTAAAACATGTAGCAAACAACAAAACTGAATTGGACACCCAAGGAAATGACAACACAAGGTTGGAATATAGTCTATATGAATTGTTCGCAGAAATTGAATACTAAAGAGTTGGGGATTTAAAACAATCGCAAACCAGAATGAGTGTGCAACATCAATCAAGTGCATTGCTGAATTGACTTGTAATGGCCGGTGTAACTTTCACCTTTAAAGACTTATTGGACATTTTAACCATACATTTCATCCGTGTGTTAGTTTGAAGTGCTGATAGAGTCATAGATTCGTGAATATGCTTGCATTCATAACCCCACTACAGATGTATATATCATTCAGTACAAGCAGACATATTAAACATGATAAATATCCACAGTACACCGTTCTAAATGACTTATCCGTGCTTTGCTCGTCACCCATTCCTGGAAACCTATCTCTTCCACATGCATTGAGTGAAGTGTCAAATGATATGTTGTTAAATTTATTAAAATTCCATCATGTCCTCAGAGCTCGGCTGTAGAGGGCTCTATAGTTGTCATCGTGTGATTCTCAGCGTGTCTGAGGTCACGGTGCACTTTAGATCCATGTGCAGCACTATAGCCGGTTTCCCAGACTCTCAGGAGAGCGGCATTCATCATAAATAACTGTCTCTTTAAATCACGCGAATTTGCTTGCTTTCACTCTCTTGCGTTCTCCGGCTCGAAACTGTTCTCCTACGTCCACTTAGAGACACGAGGGAGTCTCTCTGTGTGATGCTAGCATGTTAAAATGCAGCATAGCTATATTCAGAGCTATTTCCTGCCCGTTTGCTCTGAGACAAATGACAGGAAGTTGTCCAGTGAGGGCAGTTTGGGTATTAGCTATAGCTGACGGTTAGCCTTTAGCCTCTCGTTTTCGTTGATCGCAGTAACTGTTTGTGTTTTTGGTCTTCAAATAGTCATTAAAAAGTAAGGAAATGTTATGAAAATGAGCTAGAGGTGAGGAAACCTGTGATTCTTTTTTTTGTTGTTGCACAAAATAAACGCTTATATCTGAGAAAATGAGGAGTGGTTTTGACCAGATGCTGTCTGCGTCATTTGTTTTCCTTCTACAAGTGTGGGTAACATGCCCATGTTGTTCAGAACAGTTTTTTTTGGCTCGTGGAGCCCAACTTTTTGTCCAGTTGAAAACGTTTGCACCAGAATTGGGCGGTTATTTCATTGAAATGATTGCTGGAGTATTTTGATGAATACCGCATGGCAGATTTTGATTTGCCAGTCTTCCTGTCCTCTTCTCTATTCTTGTCTGACTGTGCTCAAAGTGACACAAAGAGTTTGGAGTCTTTTTCTCCTCCCCCAGCAGCAGTGAAAACACACATGTGTGCACTCAACACAAACACAGTGAGTGCTCGTAGAATAGTGTGCTAATGATAGATCTGAGGCTCTGACAGATGTTTCTGCCTGTGAAAGAAAACATGAGTTTTTTTTTTTCTATATCTGAGACATTAAGCAGATACTCACACACATGCATAATATTCTCCAGAAGAGTTAAAGGGATAGTTCACCCAAAAAATTAGGAAAAATTCTTTCATCATTTACTCTCTCATGTCGTTCCAAGCCCATAAGACTTGTGTTCATCTCCGAAAGAAAAATTAAGATTTTTGAATGAAATGTGAGAGATTTCTGTCCCTCCATTAAAAGCCTATTCACCCAAATCTCTGATGCCTGTTCATTAACTCCCTGGTTTCACAAACAAGGCGTAAGCCCAGTCCAATGCATGTTTGAGCTGTTTTAACTGAACACAACTTGCACTGGCATATCTTAAAATATGTCAGTGCCATTTTTTTGTCTCAAGATGCACACCAGTAATGTTTTTTTTTCCTCTAAGGCACGTTAAAGCTACTTAAATGCCCTAATTAAACTAAGGTCTAATCCTGGCTTAATCTAAGCCCTGTCTGTGAAACCAGGCCAAAGAGATTTGTAAAATAAATCCATATGAATCCAAGTCTTTTGAAGAGACAGGATCACTTTATTTGATGAACAATAAATTTAATTTAGGCTACTATTATTCACATATAAACACCGATCAGCAAACATACATAAAGCATTCAAATATTGTAAAGAGAAGCTCAGCTGTACTTGAGAATACAACTATGACGTGAGAAGAAACTTCATTGGTTCTCGCGCGTCAATCATTGTGGTTGTTTACCATATTTGAGTGCTGTACATCACTGATCAAATATGTTAATAAAAGTCTAAATGAAATCTGTTTATCATATAAAGCGATCGTGTCTCTTCAGAAGACGTGGATTAAATGATTCATGTGGATTTATTTTACGATCTCTTTATGAACGTTTTTGAAGTTTCAGATGTTTAGGTGAAAAGACAGAAATCTCACTTTTCATTAAAATATCTCCATTCGTCTTACAAAGATTAACATCTTATGGGTTTGGAACGACAAGAGGGTGAGTAAATGATGACAGAACTATCCCTTTGGGTGAACTATCCCTTTAAGAGCTGAATATTTATAGGTCATGCAAATAGTAAAGCTAATGAGCATAAAAATTTATAGCATAGAGCATAATTGCTGACTATTTTTAGAGTCTATAAAATGAAAGGATGTCACTATAATACAAATAAACAAAATAAGCTTATTTTATTTTTCACTTATTGTTAGGCATTATTGATATTATACAACCATAGAGAGAGAGTTAGAGAGATGTTGGCAAACATGGCGTGAACATTTACAATCTCAGTGTGTGGCATGAGTGAACTGAACTGTAAATAAATGAGACACTAATACGTATAACAGACTCTTCCGAATGTTTCCACGTTGCCCATTACTCAAGGCCTTGCTCTTCTAAACGACCATAAAACAACAACCGAACTGGAAAAATAAAATGTGCCACAACAGAAGGTTATGAAGACAGAGTGGACTCTAGATACATCTCATAAATGTAACAAGGAGCTGTCAGACTCAGACTACGCTATATATTGCAATTTGCCAAATGAATTGATAAACTAGCCTTCAAATGAATTTGCAAGTAGAAACAGATAATAGCAGCATATTTACAATTTTCAAAATAATGAAAATAAACTGTGACCAAATGTTAAGAGAAAACAGATGTTTACAATGCTAGGAAGGAGCCGAAATTCCCTGCTGGGTACACAAACGCAATCTAATAATGATGTTAGCGTCAAAATTATCGAATGTGTTTAAAATGGAGTTTCAGATCTGAAATGACTTGAAAATGAATTGCACTTTATGGTCCAGTGTGGATAATTTAATTGCAACCAAACAGTGTTATTGAAATGAATGAAGATGTTTTTGTAGGATTTCAAAACTGGACTCGCGGAGCGATGCTAATGATTCTGTTATTTTTTTGTAAATCTGTTGTAATTCAGAAGATCTTTGTAATATGTGGTGATCAAAGTATGATTCATTTGCTAGTTACGTCACATTTGGAAACATAAGATTACCCTACTGTGAAATATGAGGTGGGCCAGGAGATTTTGTTTCAGTTTTGTATTGGAGAGAATGTTTCTACAAATTCTGAGCCAGGAGTTTGTGGGATTTGGAAGGGCCACATTTTACACTTTTGCATCAGTTCCCTTTAGTATCAAAATCTAGGAAATGAATGATGACATGATACATTAATCTACATCTCTTTGGTGGTTAAACCAAGTCACACATATTGGAGTTATTTGCCTGGCCTTACCATGCAACACAAAATACCAAATAATAATCCAAGATAATCCCAGCAAAGGAGTTCCCTTTCTTGCGATTGCTATAAAGCCATAAGCTTCCAGTCTTTGAAGTTTTCTTTTCATTTGATTCATTCATTTGATAGTGGTTTTTAAATGAGTCATTGTGCATGAGAATGGACTGCACTGAAGCAGCTGCAGGTAGTTTAATACCACCCCTTCATAAACAAATATTAAACGGCTACAATTCCCAAAGACATCTGTGTTCTTACCACATACGTTTCAAGTGCTGACATGACTTAAACCTTTATTAAAAATCAATAAAGAATGTAATTGCATGAAATTCTTTAACAAAATCACCGTAGCAATCGCAAAATCTCAATGGGCTTGGTCCGTGAAACGCGAGCAGAGCAAATTTCTGTGCAAATCGTTTGCAAAACCATTGCGACGCAAATTACCGCATTTAATTTAATTGGATTCATGAATGCTTTACAAAAAGATTCGTTCTGCTTGTGTTTCATGACCGAGGCCCTAAGGATTTCCCGCCACACACTAAAATGCCCTTATTTCCGTTCTTACACAGATTTATAATTTTTTTTATTATTATGTCAAGTATCAAATTGCCATATAAGTACAACACGTCTTTATTTCAACAGCAAATTACACACATCCGGGACTTATAACTTGGAACGTGAGCTAATATAATCAAATAATAAATAAATCTCTGTGGAAGAACAAAAGTGTGCTTTCACGTTAGCTTTAATGAAGGACGTATGTTTTGAACAAGGAATTGAAGACAAACGAAGGCAAACAAATCTTCGTTTGTCTTCAATTCCTTCTTCAAAACATACGTCCTTCATTACTTACAGACTTTTAGCACCTCCCTAATTAAGCTGTCAGTCGATATTCACAGGCTCGCCCCAGAGCACCATTATATTCAGTGTTTTTTAAGGAATTAGCACTGTTGGGCATTTTGTTAATAGCCGACATCACAAAGACCGAAGGGAGTGATTGTTGTGGCAGCTTGGCGTTATGCGAGGTGAAGTCTGGTTATATATTGCCGTAGTGATTTCACCTGGCAGCTTCAGTACTCTCAGCCTGGTTGGACATTGATTTAACTAGTTTTAATGTTCCAAGGACCATCTGGCTTCACCACAAGTTCACCCTGCGCGTTGAACTTTCTCCAGGAGAATTACATATGCATTGAAGTCAGGGTTGTGTGCCATTTAGAATTGAGAATTACACTTTTTCATCTGGCAAAACATCTATTGTAATGTTAATAAATATTTAATATAACAATAATTCATATTAATAATATTACAGTATGTATTTGTTCAGTGCTTTGGCTTTTTTGCAACTATTTTTTATTGGCGAGCAAAAAGTATACAAACTAACTGACCAGATATTTCTCTACAGTGCAGGTTATTCAACATAAATTTTTTGACAGTAAAACTGTTCTATTAAATGAGTGTACAATACAACAGCACTCTTGCTTGTGTAATATTCCTAAGTTATAAAGAAATCTGAAAACAAATTGTGACTGTTTCATTGAACAGTATATTGAATGTAGTTTTAAAGGGGTCATATAATGCCATTTTTGTGCAAGCTAATATGATTCTTTAGGGTCTAAATTAAAAGTTTGTAATATACTTTAATTAAAAATTCTCATTAGTATTGTAAAAAAACACTCATTTTACCTGGTCAAAAACAGCTCTGTTTTCAGTACGCATCTTTAAATGATAATGAGCTTTGCTCACCCCGCCCCTCTGTTCTGTGCGTACACCGTCTGTTAACACAATAACACAATAACCATAACGCGTTGTTCATTATAAGCGTGGGATTATGAATTATATTGAGAACGTCGTACATAAAAAACATGTCGTAATGTACCCTGAGTGTAAACAGCCGCATTCATCGTGAAGCGTGCAGCAAGCGATTTGCAAAGATTAATATAAATATTAATATAAAGGTTAATTAAACGTTACACTCACTTCTTCTGGAGGTGCAGCAGAAACACGAATAGTTGGTACCGATTCTTTTTTCAGGAGCAGCTTCTTAGCAAAACCAGCTTTATACTGACCTCGTTTGTAAAGCAGTCTGGTGTGTGAAATGATTGAAACATGAAAGCATTGACGTTGATCGTGGGGAATATTCCCTTCGAAAACAAACTCAGCCACTGCGTCTTCAGCGGTTCGGATTTAGGAACATCAAAATGACTGCTGTGTTCCTTATTACACCCAAGAACAGAACGCCACAATCGCTTAGACGCCATTCTGCTCATAGACAGTGCTCCAGCGTATCAACAATGACCGCGCCGGTCCGCGCGGACTATGATTGACAGCTCGCTCACGAGCGAGGGCGGGCCTGTGTTGAAACGCTGCTGTCAATCAACAATCGTGGGAGGGGCATCGATTTTGTGACGTCACAAAATCGAATGTCTTGATTTGAGATGGGGGAAAACATATAAGAAGATTAAAAAAAAAAAACACTGGATGGATTTTTATCATTTTATGATGGTTGTGTACGGGCACTGCCAACACACATTTCAGTACAATCAACTTGTAAAAGTGCATACCATTATATGACCCCTTTAAGAAATATTTCTAATCAGTCAAAATCTATTCTACATGTCAAATTATTTGATATAAGATATTTATGGGCATAAATATACCAAATTAATTATATTTATTAAGTGTAATTGAATCTTTTAATTTGCATTTCATGGAACTGAAATTCAGTCAATTCTTCTTCCTGTCATTCCAATTCAAATTCCGGTTCAACGTCCTGTGTGACATCAAATTCCAACTCATT
Source organism: Abramis brama (assembly GCF_963993115.1). NCBI lineage: Eukaryota > Metazoa > Chordata > Actinopteri > Cypriniformes > Leuciscidae > Abramis > Abramis brama. The sequence goes on from NC_139981.1 coordinate 23,167,431, forward strand.
AATAGAAAGAGACAATTTGTATTCTGACCAACGCTAATTGAAATGCATAGGTTGTTTAGCTCACTAAAAGGCCTATTTCAATGAAAAAATGTAATTGAATACAATGAAATTTCCCAACCAAGAATACTTTAGTTAGATGGTCCACTTTAGACATTCTACTGTACAGTAAGTAACTTTTCAACTACATGTAAAGTAACTCTTATTAGAGTATTAGTAGACTGTAGTAGACTATTAGTTGACTAATAGGTTAGGGTTACAGTAGGTGTAAGTAGAATATGTTGACATGTAGTTACTTATAGTCAGTAGAATGTCCAAAGTCGCCCATCGAAATAAAGTGTTGCCCACAAGTTGTCAAAAAATGTTTTCATTTTGATGAATTTCTTTATTTTGATATTGCATTTCAGAATATAATGGTGTGGATTGTATTCTGCTTGGAGATCTGATCCAATGCAGGTCACGGTGCAGGAAAGTAAGTGTATGTCAGTCTGCTATTTTCATATTCTGGCTGATCACAGGCTGCTGGCTCTGTCCTCCACACTCTCATGCGCAGCTCTGTGATGTTTCAGACACAGGAGAGATTTGTGGCTCATGAACGTCTCATCTGATTTGTGCTCTCACTCCAAAGTGTATCAGGTTACTCTTTTCTTGTGTATTTTTTTTAATAGCACAGCTGCTGAACTCTTCTCTGGGCTGTTCAGACTGAACAGAGACCCCAAGCTCAGTGGGTCTGCTGCAGAAATTTATTAAAACTGCCCAAAGATTTGAGAATTATGTGAGGAGAAGTCGAGATCTAGATGTTACCACCCGTGGAGAGGGTTTTATTCATTTTTATTTTCTTTGTCAGTAGTTGTTCTGCTCCTGCAACATTTGTCAGGGATCATTAATCATCTGGATGCTTCCCACTGAGGTCATTTTTTATTATAATTCTCATGTGTGATCTTTTGTCCCAAGATTAAATACTGAGGCCAGAGTCTCAACCAGGATTTGGCAGCCGGACATCACACATGAGCAAAATCACTAACTGGACGCCTGACCAAATACTTGTTAGTGTAATGTAATCGCATTTGTACTGAACCAGACAGCTTCTCTTAAGTTTTCCTCATACAGTATTTGAATAATAGTTACGTTTAAGTAATACCCATAATGATCTGAATGGTTGGCTCAGAGACAAGAGTCTAGCATTTAAAGCAATACTGTATGCAATTGAATGAAAACTAACATTTAAACACGAACATATAAACTCAAATTGACATTAGCTGTTAGTTTTTATTATTTTTTTACATGCCGTTTAGGGCATTTCAGGTTTCTCTGAAAGTGGTTATATTCATATCTTTCATTAGATAACTTCTATATAATACCAAAGATTGCAGTTAGTTGCGTTGCCAGTTTCAGAAATCACAGAATTGTGTAATGAGAATTTCTATCTCAATGCAAAATAAAGGGAAATATGCAGTTCTGCTTGCAGATATAGTTAACTTGTCATTAATTGCCTTAGACAATTCTCTGAGTAGATCTGATGTCTCCAACTTGGAAACTTTTGCAAAACCAGTGATTAATTCTGCCTCTAAGTAATGCTTTATGGTAAATGGTAAATAAAAAGTAGTGTTTACAAAGTGTTTCACAGAAAAACTGCAAAATGATGTTGTGCAGCTTCTGGAAGTTGTGTAAAGTCACCCAAGCTCTTTCCATGATTTTTGTTTGCAGTATGAATTATTGAGTGGACTGTGGGTGTGGCGTCTGAGATCATGCTTGAACACTAGTGTGCCAAGGCCAAATGAGGTCATTGCACAATTCCTAGATATGACCATTGATAAGAACAACAGGAAGGTATTCCTCTAAAAAACATTTGCAAAGTTTTGCTCTTTGACACTGTTTATAGTTTCTCAGAGAGTGTGATGCCAAGCGTATGTTTGGAAATCTAGGATGTACTGTGAGGAACAGCCAAAAATGCTTTCATTTCAATTGTTTTCCCATGAAAAGTCTCGTTTGTTACATGACAAATAATGTTGTATACATTAGAAAAGTGGATTCTATTTTTAGTTAAAAGAACAAGAAATTAAATTAATTTGCTTTCTCCAATTTCTCTCATTCCTGCCCAGCTATTTGTTTATTTGTAAATCTAGAGAATTTGCCAGAAGCCTGAATATTGACATGTGGAATGCAGAACTATTGCTGCTCAGACTAACCATACAATCAGAACTGTGCGTCTTGATGTGTGTGCTAAGGAGAGTGTGTTTGTGTCAGTATATAGGGTGTTCCCAAAATCACTAAAGATTTGGAATAAAAGTTGTTCCTGAACTTTATGTACATTATTTATGTCATAATATGACTGAACTGAAGCAAAGCAAAAAAAAAAAAAACATTCCCCAGTATAGTGCAGTGAAGTTGTTTTTGTAAGGGAATAGTTTTTGCAGTTTTTGAATATCTCCTTTTGTGTTTCACAAAATAAAGAAAGTCAATATAGGGTTGGAATGACACAAAGGTGAGAATTTTCACTTTTGGGTGACCTGTATCCCTTGAATATTGGAGCCCATGAAGCCCCTTCCGCTAACCTTTGGGTTAGCAGCCCATACCTTTCACCACATTTGTGATGGTTAGTCAGTTATCTGTTTCCTCTCAGGGAGTACTATTAGAAAGTTGAAATCTATCAGGACTTGAATTGAATTAAACTGAACTGGGTGAAACAAAAATATGTGAATAAATGTCAATACCGCCACAACGGTGCTAAGAGCTCCCTGCACCTCAGATTCAGTAAGTTTTGAAAACAGCATGTGAAGAAATCTGTATTATGCAATGAATTTTATAAGTCCATAAACGTAATTAAATTTGCTCTGGTCTAGGGAACATGGTCAGGAAAAGTAAAATTGAGTTTTCTGTGGTAGACTGGAGAGCTTTAAAACAGCCCTGTTAGGAGGGGCTAACCAAAACCCCTCTGCTTTATTTTGTTCACTTTAAACTTGAGTGACAAGTCCTGACGGCTCTAAGCAAAGGCAGATGGAGACTGCCGTTGACTGGGCACAGCAATAGAGCATTGTGCTAGTGCCTCATTATGTGCTAGTGTTATTAGCACAATTAGCAGCAGCTTATAGTGCTAAACATTTTAATAATGGTAACATCATTGTCATCAATGTGATCTTATTGCTGTTTGGAGGTGTTCATTCGTACATAAAGTGTGATTCTGGCACGTGCAAAAAAGAAAAATGCTTGGATAGACACTGTTATATGCAATATTAACGTATGGTTCTAAAATGGAAACGCTTGTGCATTTGTTGAACTTCAGAGATGTAAAAATGTTTATAAATCATTTCAGGTTTGTAGATTATTGAATGCACAGGAATATTTTATTGTATTTATTATAAATGTATAGCTTGCCATTTATTTGGTGTATATTATCGCATAGCACAATCTGAGTATTATACTTGGGCCAACACATTCTCATGGCAATTCGTTACTGTTTTACACTTTTGCAGTTTAGTAGCAAATTTTTCTCTCATTTGTACGGTTTTGTACCAACTGCTTATGTCCTACTAATGGTTAGGTTTAGAGATGAGGTTAGGAGAGGACCCTCATGCATACTTTTTTCCTAAAAATCTCACTTTTTTTGTATGAATCACTTTGAGCAAATTCATACAAAATCGTCACCTTGCAAATCAATTGTGTTTGGGTTAGGAGTTTACCTTCATGCATTTTTTATTTTCTTCTGAAAATCGAATGTATAGGTAAGAATCACATCTTACAAAATCATCACCTCGTAAAATAGTTACATTTGTCATAAGAGTGGGTTACTTAAAAGGGTCTACTTAAAAGGGTTTGTGTTAGATATTGTACATTTAAGTATCTGTCTAAACGTGCAAAAATGTATGCGTACACTGTGAATATGTATACAAATATAAATGAGATTGTCTTTATATTGCATATTAAATACAGGTAGTAAAATAGAGTTGTTGAGGTCTGTGAGAACAAGTTGTTTTAAAACTGCGTCTTGGTTGTTTTTGAAGCTTGAAAAGAAGTTTTAACAGACTCGGGCTAGCTGATGTCTGTTTCAGGTTGCTGACATGTTTGACTAGAGTAAGCGTGATCTGTCTACTTGAGAATTTACAATGGGAACCCAAGACTAATGTTTTGATGGCTTGTACCTTTGAAAAGAACAGAGCATTTTTCCAATAATTTTACCTCAATAAATACCTTCCAGAGAGCATCTGGTGGAAACATGCAATGCAAGAGTGAAGTCTATTCCAGTGCTGTCCGACACGGTTACTACAGTTACTTACTGCTCTTTATGTCTGCACCTCTGATGTGGAGCTGAGGCCAGCGACTGAACTATGTACTTATGGGGCTTATCTCATGAGATGAGCCATTATGGTAACTCAATATTTTAATGTGTCCCACGTATATGGAGGAATAATTCTGGAAAACAAGTTCCATTGATAACTGGTGCAGGTGGTTTGTCTGTTTTGCTGTTTTGAATTTGGTGTTTTGACTCATACACTGTGTAAACTTGTCACAGTCATGTTTAGTTTTAGTCATAGTCTTTATTGTCTGTTTTGCCCAAGGTCTAATTCATTCATTAGTTGCTATACTCTCCGATTAGTGTCACACCTGTTCCCTGTTCTGTTGATTATCTTCCCTCTGTGTATTTAAGCCATCAGTTCTCCTCTGTTCATTTTCTTGTGTCGATGTTTCTGGATTGTGTTTGTAGATCTCTCTCTGTGTTTATTAAAGTCTTGTTTTATTGTTCATTCTGCATAACGCATCATCTTTTGGATTACGCTACAGTCAACTTGTCAAAGCACACGAGACCACAGAAAGGATTATTTTCAGCCAATATTTAAAATAGATATACCAGCTGTCCGAATGCTCTGTTTGGAGCAGGAGCATTGATCCCTCGAGGACCACACAAGTAACTTTTTAGATCTAGGGTGCCTGACGCATTTTCCCTGTGTGTTTATTCTGGCCAGCCTTAACGAATGAGCAGACAAAGGCACGTCTGCCCAGTGATGGTCCTCGAGGGACATTCGCTGAGTTTGTGGGGTGGGTGCTGGTACAAAATGTCTCTCCCTTTACTGTTTCCATTGCGGATGACGACATCGCTAGCCCCACTCCAGACCCAGAGCCCAGCAGCCATCAGCATGCCTGCCGTGGGATGCCAAAGCCCACCACTGATTGGGTGCCCGAGCCCACCATAACACCAGAGCCGGAGCAATCGCCTGAGGCAAATTTCATCACAGAGCCTGAGACCAGTGTGTGAATCTATGACCAAGACCAAGTGAATCTTGAGGTGTGTGAGCTGATTACATCATTCGTCATTGAGGGCATATTGGTGAAGTTCGTTGGATTGGATTGGATCCCTGCCAACACTCTCTCCACTGAGGTTCATGCAGTAAGCTGGGTTCCTGAGGAATTATTATGAGCTGGATGAGGAAGTTATCGCTGGTCTTCAGTCATCGCTGGTCTTCAGTCATCGCTTGTCTCCCATTTCCCAAGTCATCCCTGGATAAGCCTAATTTCTATGTCATCCAAGTTGTCGCTGGTTAAGCCCAGTACCAAGTCTCCTTCATTGCAGATGGTCCTGCCCAGCCTCCCTCTCCCTCCTCCACTACCAAAACCATTCAGTTCCTCTGCCTTGTCTCTGCTGTCTCCCTTCAGCCCCTCAGCTCCTCCAGTTGTTCCACTCCGCTGCACGATCCACCATGGGCTTTTCAGTCATCGGCTCCACCTTGGCTCGTGGATCCCAAAGCTCCACCTCAACCCTCCAAGCCTTATACTACACCTTGGCTCTCTGACCCATCTGCTCCACCTTGGCTCAAAGCTCCCTCGGCTCCACCCTGGACTCTTATCCCTCAGGATCTGCCGGGCTCCCTCGTCCCTCTGTCTTCACCTTGGTCATTCGTTGCTCTGTCTCCACCTCGGACTTCCGAGTCAGCTGCTCCGCCTCCCTCCACCCCTCTGACTCCTCTCGGCTCCTCCTTCCCTCTGGTTCCGCCAAAGTCCTCACTCCGACCATCTCCACCCCGGTCTGCCAAGCCAATAAGTTCAATAACAGTGTCGATGTTGCAAAATTTGTCAATTATGAATTCAATTCAGTTTTAAAGAAGCTCTGCAGAAGACAGCTGAATTCAGTTCAAGTTTTTGTTCTCTTCCAATAGTGTCAGTGAAGTCAAATTAATAATGCAGTATTACTGAATAGTAAGTGGTTTTTAAACCCCAACTAAGCAAGCAAAATGTGACGGGCAAGGAGCCCAAACTCCATCAGGTGAACGAAATGGAGAAATGATAGCAAAGCTGAATTTTCAGCATCATTACTCCAGTCTTCAGTGTCACATGATCCTTCATAGTTCATTCTAATATGCTGATTTGCTGCTCAAGAAACATTTATCATTATAATCACAGTTGATACTTGTGCTGCTTTAATATTTACTGTATAGTGGTTGTGCTGCTTAATATTCAAAAGAACAGCATGTATTTGAAATATATTGTTTTTAATAAAAGTATTCACGGTCAATTTGATCAATTTAATGAAATGTAGTAAAAAAATGTCTGAAATGTAATAACATTGTCATTTTTTTTTTACATTTCTACCAAACCAAGTAGATTCCAAATGTTTAATGCAAGAATGCAGTAAAACAAGTAATATTAATAGATTTTATTTATATGCATAACAATATAAAAGTAAAAAAATAACAATAGAAAGTGATAAACAGTTTTATTGTCACTGAATTTTTTTTTTAATGCCACAAATTCTGAATGATGGGAAGTTTTGAACCGATTCACTTGATATGGATACTTTGATGATTCACAAAAAAACAACTGAACACTCTAGAGCTGCTTTTTAAATCGAGATCATGATTCTGAATAGACAACTAAACAAAATAAGTAATTTGCTAGAGGTTCTTTTCACCTTTTTTGGCACTGAAGTTTTGATTGAAATTTCTTGAAAGACAGCATATCACAAAGAGCTTTTTTTCCCGAGACCAACGTGCTGTTTCAAATGATTTCTTGCCATCTAGGGAATTTTGCATAGTATGTTACGTTCTATCCTTCACGCTTCATGTCTCGGGTCAGCTCCGTCTGCTCGTCGTCTTTAGCCTCAGATGGTTTTATTTGGAGAGGACCAGTCAGGCTAACTGGACAGATGTTCCCCCCCCACCTTCAAACCTATATACTTCACATTATTACAAGCACTTACGTTCCCAGACGATGATTTACTGCCAAAAGACGATTCATGAAACATCCTGTCACTTAGAGCTGAAAAACACAAGCAAACATGTCACAGAGGTTCCTTTTGTGTGAGAGTGGCTTGCGTGTAGCCTAAATGAAACCGTTCCTGTAGCTCGGACAGAGCTGAAAGACGAAAGCTGGTGTGTATTTTGCGATCTGTACGTTTTCTGTGAAGGATGGGCCGCACTGATTCTGTTGTCTGAGAAAGGAAATCCTTTGAAGAGCAGCTGTAAAACAGCTCAAGGGCTTTTCAGTGCCTCACCCTTCTTATCTGTGCTGTCTCTTTAAAGAGATCATGGTGCAATTATGGTATTAGTAGGTAATTAGGATCATTTTGGCAGGTATGTGAAAGGAGCTGCTCAGTCCACTAATGAAATGAGAGTGGCCTGTGGAAATGTGTTGGCACACGATTGGCCAGATAAATATATTGTGCTGCTCCTGTGAACTGGATTAATGAACTAATTTTTTCTTTTGGTGTGATAGTATTAGAGTTGCTACTGTAAAAACTACTATATTTGGTTATAACTGTATTTGAAGCTACAAGCGGCAAATTTGTTTTTATGCAAAGAAGATCATTTTTTTTTCATTTAGTTGCCTGGGAATCAAACCCATGACTGTTGTTTCTGATGCCATTCTGTACTTTTTAAGATGCATGAACGCTATAATTATGCTTGCCAGCCATAAACATTCTGCAGGTAGGCTAATTAGCCTAGCCTACTTTGAGAAGGGTTTTTCATTATAATTATTCTAATTATTTTATTGACATATGTATTGAACGTCAATAACAAGTTTTTAATCATATTGTTATTCCTGTCATTTCATAAATGCAGTAAGGCACTCAAGACCATGCATTAGCAATTCTACCATGGTTAATATTATGAGATATGAAAAAATGTACAAAGCAAAGGGTTAGGTGTTTTCCTTTTTAGGGGTAATGAAATGAATTTGAATGAATTTTTTTGTCAGTAAAGCTTTTTACACACACACAAACACACACACACACACACACACACACACACACACAAACTGACCCTCTGTCTGAAGTGATCCGTTTTTAAAGGGCGGCTCCTTTAAGGCGAGACACCACAGGTGAATAGGGTAAAATTTTAAAATAATAGATATCACTATCCTTATGAAACTTCCTCAGTTGATTACTTACACAAGTATATAAAAAAAAAATTATTACAAGTTTTTGCAATTTGTATGTTTAATTATGCAAAGTAGGCATTATCTCATTAAATATGCGTGATTTTGAACATATGATAAGGCCAGGTGCAAAATTTTTTTTTCATTTTGTTTACACGCAACATGATTTTTTTTTTCAGGATATATGCTTTCATTACTTAGGAAATCAAAATATACTGTCCATAGCCTTAAAAAAATCTATTTTTGCCATATTTTTTTATTTATTAAAATGTCACATAATTCAGGCCAGGAATGATTTATTAACAAATCCCTCTGAAAATATCTTCAGAATACTGCTAAGTGTATAACTGGAAAGTTTGGTGTACATAGGCTGAGATGTTTGTACTGGAGAATGACAAAAAACTAATTTTGAGAAAACTGCATTCGAAGATTTAACTCTAAATGAGATTTCGTCGTTAGCTTTAAATCCCCCTTTGGACATTCACGATTGGTTTCTGATAGAAATGAAATGCCCATATTTGTAGCAGCTTGAAAGAACACATATTGAAGGAGTAAACTCTCAAAACTGGCCACTGCATGAAAAATCTCTGTTTTTGCCTGCCGTGTCTTGCCTTAAGGCCCGTCAGTACACAGCCACTGTTATGATCGGCTAACTTCATTGCATAGGAAACAGTATCAGCGCCCACTCGCTATTACTCTTGAGTAAGTGATTTTAAAAACATTATCCATATGAAACCGTAATTTACAGATAAAATAATTTACTTATCTGTCAACAAATGTTTCTTTGCCAACTCTTCATCGCACCGTTTACAAGTCAAATTCTCAGAACAAACGCCATTTTAATGACGCCATTAAAAAATACACCATCCACTTGAGCTGATGTCCTTCTGAAGTTTCTACAGAAATGAACAAATGAGCTGTTTGAACTGGACACGTCAAAGTGAATGTTCTTTCACTCTTCCAATTGTCCTGTTGTCGACAGGCTCAAGTGTGAAACTGAATGCCTATCTGTATACTGTATCCAGTGTAGACTAGAGTTCTCAACGGGTCGGGTCGGCCCGACAAACCCGACGGGACCTGCGGGTTCGGGTCGAAAATATAAGCAAATGACTCGGGTCGGGTCGGACCTCGGGCTTAATCTTTTCCGCTCAGTGAAAAAAAACAAAAAAAACAAAAAAAAAACACATTTATTAATCATCGCTGCTGTTCACCGTAAAGAAAGTCTGGCTCTGCTGCGTGCAACGTGCATCATGGAGAGGGGCGGGGGCAGACCTGAAGTTGGTGAAAAGTAAACTTGCCGCAGGTGAATTCACCGTCGCTACTACAGCCTATTTATATATTTAAAGTTTATTGTTTCAGTTGTTTGTATTGTTTGTATTGTTAAAAGGCGTGAACATTAAAGGTTGATTTGAATTCCTGTCTGCTGGTCATTTTCCAAAAAAAAAATCCGGGGCGTCGGGCCGGGCAGTTAATTCATGTTGATGTGTCGGGTTACATGTGGTCCGGGCTTTAAAAGCCACGAGCCGGGTCAGGTCGGGTTGTAATTTTCAGGCCCGCTGAGAACTCTAGTGTAGACAGCATCAGCGATTATAATGGGTTCTATATGCTTTTCACGTGACATGACGCTCACATACAGTGTAGGCAATTTCAGCCATTATGCGACTGAACGCCATTGGCCGTGTGGCCTATGATGTGATGTATCCATCGATGTCTTGCTCTGAAGGCAGTCATATGCAGATGTATTTGCTTGTTTGACATCACAGATCCCACAATGACCAAACGAGACGTTTTTGGAGCTTGATTAAACAAATGTTTGTTTTTAATGAGGAGGACGTTTTAAACTTGAGGTCGTACAAAGACCTCTTATATGTCAAAAGATTCAGATATGTCATTCAGATAAGATTGCAGAAAACGTGATGCAGTTTGTAGTTGTAGTTGTTCCCACTGGATCCTTATTGCTCACCTCATCATTTCTACATAGAGATTAAATGTTAGACAGACCTTCATTTGTCCCTGTACTTATCGTGTCTCGCTGACACCTCAAACAACTGCAAATCTCTTCAAACCTTTCAGCTGATGACATTAGGAATGCTGGGAGATGATGAACATTCTGTCTTTGTTGAAGATCTGTTATGAATTATGCTGCCTACTAGTCATGTCAGGATGACACACTCTACCAAAAGTTTGGGATCAGTACTTTTATTACACCTTTTTTTCAATAGGATGCATTCACTTAATTAAAAGTGATAGTAAAGGCATAATTTATAACGTTACAAAAGATTTCTATTTCAAATAAATACTGTTCTTTTGAACTTTCTATTCATCAAAGAATCTTTAAAAAATGCAGCACAACTCTTTTTAACATTGATAATAATAAGAAATGTTTCTTGAGCACCAAATCAGCATATTAAAATGATTTCTGAAGGATCATGTGACCCTGAAGACTGGAGTAATGATGCTGAAAATTCAGCTTTGCATCACAGGAATAAATTACATTTTAGAATATATTAAAATAGAAAAGTTATGTTAAATTATAATAATTATTTCATAATGTTACAGTTTTTGATTAAATAAATGCAGCTCAAACATAAAAATGTTTTTTTTTAATTTTTAATTTTTATTGTAATATAATTCCAAAATATTACTGTTTTTACTGTATTTTTGATCAAATAAATGCAGCTTTGAGCATAATAGACTTCTGTCAATAATATTCTCATAACTCGCAAAGCCAAGCTCTCTCTCTCTCTCTCTCTCTCTCTCTCTCTCTCTCTCTCTCTCTCTCTCTCTCTCTCTCTCTCTCTCTCTCTCTCTCTCTCTCTCTCTCTCTCTCTCTCTCTCTCTCTCTCTCTCTCTCTCTCTCTATATATATATATATATATATATATATATATATATATATATATATATATATATATACAAACAAAGGCAGATCTTTATTTTACAAAAGCACAAGGTTTTGGTGTTTGGATGTTTAAACATACTATAGCTAATCTACTGCCTAACGGTTTGCCAGTTGATAAAACTTTGGATAATAGAATTAATAACAACATAAAATCACATCAGTGTTATGACAATGTTCTTTGCATGAAAACACTTTAATTAGCAGAATTATATTCATATAGACTGAGATGTAAAGAAACAGTGGTGGCCACTATCGTAATGAACTGTCAATAGTGATAAGGTATAGCTAAGAGTGCTCCAGACCAACCACGAACGAATGACTTACAGAAGGTATTCTTAACTAAGAATGTTTCGGGAAACACTTATTAACATTAAGGTAAAGCCTGAGTTATAACTTAAGAATGATAGCGTAAAGAAGGTTTTCGGGAAATGCAGCCCAGCATATTATTTAAACATAAATATGAAACTAAATAAGCTTTTCTCTAACCCTGTACAACGAACGCGCCAGCGCGTTCTGATGGATTTTTTCAATGACAGCGGAAGAAACTCCGTCAATTTTTGGCCATACAGATTAGTGTGTAAGACAACTACAAAGGGTCTACTTTTGTTTGTGTACATTCACAATAACACCAAAACCTTGTGCTTTTGTAAAATAAAGATCTGCCTTTGTTTCAACTGTCTCTGTATCCGCGAGAATCTTTCTGAAACTAATAAAGTTTAAAGAATGGCCTATTATCACACAAACAATGTGCTGAGGCCACCTTTGCAAAATGGTAAATGCCCCCAACAATGCCTTAAAAATAATCAACAAAGGCTATAGTACAGTAGCCTACGTTACACTGAGATTTCATGTCGGAGCGGGATTTGAGCGCTTGGGTCGTGAGCGATTTAGTGGAGCGCATTGGCATAGAGCGGAATATTGAGCAGAGCACACATGCTGAGTTATAAATTCAGGATTTACATTTATATATTCAGAGTTATAACTATATATTCAGGATTTACATTTATATATTCAGAGTTATAACTATATATTCAGGATTACATTTATATATTCAGAGTTATAACTATATATTCAGGATTACATTTATATATTCAGAGTTTTAACTATATATTCTGGATTTACATTTATATATTCAGATTTACATTTATATATTCAGAGTTATAACTATATATTCAGGATTACATTTATATATTCAGAGTTTTAACTATATATTCGGGATTTACATTTATACATATTCAGATTTACATTTATATATTCAGATTTACATTTATATATTCAGAGTTATAACTATATATTCAGGATTTACATTTATATATTCAGAGTTATAACTATATATTCAGAATTACATTTATATATTCAGAGTTTTAACTATATATTCGAGATTTACATTTATATATTCAGAGTTATAACTATATATTCAGAATTACATTTATATATTCAGAGTTTTAACTATATATTCGAGATTTACATTTATATATTCAGAGTTATAACTATATATTCAGGATTTACATTTATATATTCAGAGTTATAACTATATATTCAGATTTACATTTATATATTCAGAGTTTTAACTATATATTCGGGATTTACATTTATATATTCAGATTTACATTTATATATTCAGAGTTATAACTATATTTTCAGGATTTACATTTATATATTCAGGATTTACATTTATATATTCAGACTTTTAACTATATATTCGAGATTTACATTTATATATTCAGAGTTATAACTATATATTCAGGATTTACATTTATATATTCAGAGTTATAACTATATATTCAGAATTACATTTATATATTCAGAGTTTTAACTATATATTCGGGATTTACATTTATATATTCAGAGTTTTAACTATATATTCGGGATTTACATTTATATATTCAGATTTACATTTATATATTCAGAGTTATAACTATATTTTCAGGATTTACATTTATATATTCAGGATTTACATTTATATATTCAGAGTTATAACTATATTCAGTGTTACATTTATATATTCAGAGTTATAAAAATATATTCGGGATTTACATTTATATATTCAGAGTTTTAACTATATATTCGGGATTTACATTTATATATTCAGAGTTTTAACTATATATTCGGGATTTACATTTATATATTCAGATTTACATTTATATATTCAGAGTTATAACTATATTTTCAGGATTTACATTTATATATTCAGGATTTACATTTATATATTCAGAGTTTTAACTATATATTCGAGATTTACATTTATATATTCAGAGTTATAACTATATATTCAGGATTTACATTTATATTCAGAGTTATAACTATATATTCAGAATTACATTTATATATTCAGAGTTTTAACTATATATTCGGGATTTACATTTATATATTCAGATTTACATTTATATATTTAGAGTTATAACTATATTTTCAGGATTTACATTTATATATTCAGGATTTACATTTATATATTCAGAGTTATAACTATATATTCAGTGTTACATTTATATATTCAGAGTTATAAAAATATATTCGGGATTTACATTTATATATTCAGATTTACATTTATATATTCAGAGTTTTAACTATATATTCGGATTTACATAGAATTATTTCCTGTTTGGCCCCCCATAATATATAGATAGATAGATAGATAGATAGATAGATAGATAGATAGATAGATAGATAGATAGAGATATAGAGAGAGAGATAGAGAGATAGAGAGATAGATAGAGAGATAGAGAGATAGATAGATATATAGCTTGGCCTTGCGAGTTATGAGAATATTATATATTATTATATATTATATATATATATATATATTATATTATATTATATTATATTATATTATATATATATATATATATATATATATATATATATATATATATATATATATATATATATATATATATATATATATATATATATATATATAACTTTCAAGTTCATAAGTACAAACTTCCCAGCAGGACTTGAAGGCAGTAAGTATTTCACATCAGAGAAAAAAAAATTGGAAGACAAGATATTTACATTTTTTAGGTTTCAGCTTATGATTCTTATCGCAGGTCTGATTTCACGTCACAATAATGCATTTCAGCAGTAATACTTGAAGGACATGTTTAAAAACTCTTGGTTCACTCTCTTGGTCAACTTTGCCCCCACAAGTGGTTTTGGTTTGAATTTGGATCTTATATAAGACATTTTAAAGCGGTTGATGTAATTTGGCACACACGCTCGTCTTTGAATTCATCAAATGCAGCTCCAATCAGTCCTGCGCCCAGGACTGTTGACACTAGCAGGAAATCAAAGTCCAGCGCGGCAGTCCTGCGCTGCCCGAACCATGTGCTGGTGCATGAGGCAGCCTCACGGGGAAGATTAATTAGTGTACACAAACGTGTGTGGATGTTTATACACCAGAGTGTGTTCTGAGATGTTAACATATCAGTCAGCTCTTGCTCTCCTTCACTGCCAACCACATGGCCAGACACATGTACACATACACGCACAGACATGTATATACTCACGCATGTATGTATGTGTACGCTCACAAACAGAGCCGCACGAAATAACGTGGCCTTCTGTGCGCAAGTGATAACAACTAACCATCCGAAAATAAAGACATAAAGCACATAGATGAATGCACACGCAGTCCAAGCTAGCCATACTGAATTATAAACAGGTGTCTTCATAGTTTGCATTCTTCCCAAACACGAAAGTGGTTTGACCTGAGCGGTTTCGAGTGTGTATCGAGCCCTATCAAACCAGGGTCCCTGTGTAATTTCTGTATTTATAAACACGAGTGCACTTGGGTTTGTGTGACACATACCGTGTGCTAAAGACAGACTACCACAGGCATAGCTGAAATATTGAAACCATATTTTCACCCCTTTTCCTGGCACTTATTTTTGAAGGGAAGCCTGTCGTACATCACAGGAACGCTTTGACGGGGGTCTCTGAAATGCCTCAAACTGATACCTCCTAAAACTGATGTACGGCGGGATTGAGTTTTGCTCCCAAGTGCTGGAATAACAGCAAGCTTGTGTGGGTGAAAAATGGAATGGAAAGCGTGTTCAGAAGCCATTCATTACGATTTAACAGGATATTACTTGTTGTTTAACGTTTTAGTTGCTTAGAAGGTCACTCTCGTAATGGTTTAAAACTACTCAAACTATTGCACGTCGTGAAGTGGTGTTTTCTTTTTCTAGAAATGAGTGTTGATGAAGGGTCAGGGATAGTATCCGTCCTCTTCAGAAACAGAGGATTTGTCCGGCATCCGTAGTCATTAGTCATAATTAGACCTGGTTATTTTTCCACTGCAATTGAACGATTAAACTTGAAATTGCTTTAAAGAGAGCTGGGAATTAAAATAGGCTAAATAATAGCATTAACTTGCAATGACTGGAAAGCTTTCTCACACAGTCTGTGCACAGTTTAGCAAGAAATGCCACGTGAAACTAATATATATATTTTTTTTAATGAAAAAACGTAAATGGTGTTTGGCTGTGCAAATTTGTTGCCATGATGCCAGTGTATTTTGTGTGGCTGCCAGGCTGTTGCTGGGCAGTTTCTAAGGTGTTCGTAGTTTTTTTTTTACCTTTACTGTAAAAAATGATATCATCAATATGACGACATATTTGTTTATATTGCTTTAACTCTTCAAAATAAGTTAGACAATTTTAGGATATTTTTGTTGTTTTTTTTATAGTTTGCTTTGTTGCGATCCGTAGAAAAAAGTGTATGATGTAAATACCTTAGAGTCTCTATAGATTTAGACGTAATTTTAATAATGATTAATAGGATGGACTTAAGAAGAATGTTTTTATAAGACAATATTATACACTCACTTGTCGCCACCTATACTGATGTAACAATGTAATGTACTATGAAGTATAACTGAACGAATCAGTGAACTAATCTGAACACTGGAAAGTCCAATTCATTCTTATGAATTCAGTCGGTTGAATGTAAATGAACAGATTCAGAAGTGATTGATCAATTTGAGTTCCTGCACTTTGTTTTCAATATTTTTTTTTAAATAAATTTTTCGGTTAAAGCCTTAATTTTAACAAATAAGAAATTACCAAATTACCAGTATATGATGTAATATGTACGTTATCATGACAACATATGTTTTTGCATAGCTTTAACTCATCAAAATAAGTTAAGCAATAAGTTAAAATACAAGATACAATTCATTTCATAAGTCAGTTTAATGTCATTTAAGTTTAAATGACTTAAACATCCAAGTTGATTGTAATTAAAAAGTTTAGGCAACAACTTTTTTACAGTGTTATTGGCTGTTTATTAGTACTTATAAAACACATATTAATGCCTTATTCTGCATGACCATATTCTATATCCATAATCCTACCCAATACCTAATCCCTACCCTAATCTAAAGTGTGACCCATTTTTAATGCCAGCAAAGTATGGTTTTCATTTATAATTTTATAATTATAATATTGTATGTATTATAAGTAGTGCTGTTGTTAAAACTGTATACTACTGTATATGTACATTGTCATTTGTTTCCGATTTTAGATAGATGTAACTAACTTTTATAGAAAATATATTCACTAAATGAATCTTTTAGTTCACTTGTGCTGTCATTTGTATGGTTATCTGTATAATCAACATCCACATTGCTATATTTTGGCGCATCACACTTAAAAACAGCTTCATCATTTGCTCTGTGTTCATCAAGTGTTTAGTAGTGTACTTTTCCTTTGTTTAGGTGTAACATGAGCCCACATGACTTCTCCACTGTCCTTTTGATATGAACGCTGAAGAATGCATCCCATGTAATTAATGTAATTGCATCCCATGTAATGGGATTCTGTGAGGGGCTTGCGTGCAATTAGAATTGATTACATGGTGAGGAATGCGAACAGTATGTGCATGTGGTGTATGATTATAAAAGCAATCTGGCCTTTTTTAATTCATTTTATAGGAAATAAATATTTTTTAATAATTGACATATATAGTTTGGCTTTAATCATACAGAGGGGTCCAAGCATCTTTATATTCAAAATATTAATTTCAATTCGAAAAATTCAAAACGGATCTCTCTGTATAGCTTTTTCACACTTCTGGAATAAAAATGCAGTTTACTTCTCTAAGTTGTTCACTCTTTTTGAAAACAATGTATTGTATAAGAGCCCATAGACATGGATTTAGAGATGTTTTCTTGGTATGGAAGTGCTTTGATCTTTTTCTTTTTCTTTTTTTGGAATTTGGGTGTACATGTCCTGATAGTTGCTGTAGGTAATCACGTGTCATAAATGGAAATAAGCTGGCTCAGAAATGAGCCGTAGCGCTCTGGTGCAGTCCAGCTTGTTATGGGAGTCTTATGTCTGTGATCAGATAGCTACCCTGACAAAATCCAGACCCCTTTCTGTTTCCATTACATTGGGAGAGGGGGGATCCGGCACTTTAGTTCTACTCATTGGGTTCAGCGTTTGCTGAACTTGCTACAAAAGTTCAGACTGTCGACTCCAAAAGAGTTCAAAGGCACACATTTTTTTAAAAATACATCTGTGCGTTCATACAGGACTCATAGTTGTTGCACCACTATAGCTAAAGTTATTGAAGAGCTTCTTGGCGCCCTGTTGCACACTGCACATGAAAGCAGTGTATGTGGTGCATATTTATTTTGGCACCCATATTAACAAACTACAGTTTTCACACAGTGCTGTGTAGCAGAGGTGCACATGGTAGGTGTGAAGAGATTTTTTTTTATGCTGATGAAGTGCACTAGTCACTAACTTTCATAGATTTCATTAACATAAATAGCACATAAAATGGACCTTCCTGAAAACTCTCCTCTGGATTCACAACTGATTCATAAACCTCAGATTTGATACTTAAATGCGTTTGTTAAAGCACCCCATTATGCTTTTTTGAATATTACCTTCCATACAGTGTGTAGTATAGCTGTTTGTGGATATAAAAGGTCTGCAAAGTTTTAAAGACCAAAGTGCATGATAAATGGAGTAATTGTCTCCTAAAGAAAGAATTGATTCTGAACTGCCTGAAACGAGTCGTCAATAATTCCAGTCTGACTTCCCGTTACACACCTAAGGCCGTGTGTCCGTGTGCTGAAAACGCCTAGCTGTGGGCGCTTGAGAGCATTTTGGCAGCGCAGCATTTTTTTTAGTTGAGACGCATTGCTTGTTATAATACGGAATATCCGCGAAGGTGTTACTAGTATCTCATTTCACACATATTTGTTTCTGTGTAGATTCTATATTAAAATGTCGGTACAATGTAACTTATTTTCTCTGTCTCTTGTTTTCAATTATTTTGTTCTGTTATTATGCGTGTTGTTGTCATCGGTTGACGTTGTACAAGCAGAATGTGGCGGTTGGTCGGTGTGGTAGTAGTCCCGCCTCTCCTCCACTGTGATTGGACGGCTGGGTAAAAAGTGAAAGTGATGAGCGCTGCGTTTTACCCAAAGTTGAACATTCTTCAACTCTCAGCGACCAGTAAAAAACGCTGAGCGCTCAGCGCCTCGTTATGCTCATGCCGTTTTAAAAACGCGGCGCTCTCATTGAAAACAATTGAAAAAGTACGCCAGCCACATGAAAAAATGCTTTGGTGGACACACGGCCTAAGTAACAATGTAACAAATTTGCATAATGCCAGCCTATGGTCTTCATTGGATGCCCACGAACAACTTCTGCCCATGTCTACTTTGACCCGTAGTTGTAGCTGAGACTGCGGAGTTTGGTATGTGCTGTCGACATGTTGAGAAGACATTGTTTTCTGTGTTGCAGAAGCAAATTTTGCACTTCTAAAGGATGAGAACACGGGCTCTTATTGATACAGTAAAACAGACGCCATCTTTACTGTTCGTATCACTGTATATCAAGTGCTGAAGAAGCTTCCGGAGCTAATATTTAGATATGATAATAGGCGTTTCGTTTCCGATATGCGCTGTAAGCAGTAGACCAATCATCACAACAGACTGAGCTCAACATCTGACCAATCAGAACAGAGTAGGCTCGCGGAAAGTAGGGGTTTAGAGAGACTGAATCTTCGAACAAACCATTTTCAGACTCTTTGAGAAATGAGGTGATGTGCAATGTATATTATGAGAAAATTCAAGTGTTTTTTGACCTTGGATGCATGTAAACCTGTAGGAGCCCTCCGAAACAAAATGATGCACCTTTAAAATAGCAAAATAGGGACACTTTAATGAATCATAATCCAATTATTTGTAGATAGGGTGCACATGCATGCTCATTCAAAATTAGCATAATTTTCATCCATTAATTACAACTGTGTGAAATAACGTGTATAGACTGCCTGAGTCTGTTGTTTGACAGGTTAACATATTGTGTATTTAAGATCCAATTCTAATTCAAAACCTGTCTATCAGATGTGGTCTTGAGTAAAATCATAAACAACATGCAAGCATGTTATTCTATATTATTGATTTACTCTTATTGTAATTTACTGATGAGCTGAAAACCTGTGAGAGAAACTTCAACATTGTCCAAAGTCAACAACATTATATTCCACTCCTTCCAAGGTGGCTTTCCTTTGGCTTTTGATATTATCACTGTTTCATTTTACCACTGATAAGGAGAAAAACAGAGAGGATGAGAGAGCCAGAGAAAGCGGGGGATAAAGAAAAAGCGAAAGAGCTGATGTCTCTGGAAATACTTGAGTTCTCTGTTGTTCTTCGTCCGTCCAGAGCTCTAGGGAGTGTTTGGCTCAAGACACTGCTTACACACTAATTACCTTATTACTGTAGCTGAGCAATATGGAACTGATCAAACTAGCTGCTTTTAGGAAAACTAGCTGTTCTATCAATGAGATTTACTCCTTACAGAAAAAAAAAATGCAAACTACTGCACAGCAGTAAATGTGTGAGAACTGTAACATGATCTATCCGTCTGTCTATCCATCTGTCTGTCTATCGTTCTGTCGATTGATCTATCGTTCTATCTATATATTTACCGATCGTTCTAGCGATCATTCTATCCATCTATCGATTTGTTCTATCAATCGTTCTATCTATCTATCTATCTATCTATCTATCTATCTATCTATCTATCTATCTATCTATCTATCTATCTATCTATCTATCTATCTATCTATCTGTGTGATAACTGTAACATGATCTATCTGTCTGTCTATCCGTCTGTCTATCGTTCTGTCGATTGATCTATTGATCTATCGTTCTATCTATATATTTACCGATCGTTCTAGCGATCATTCTATCCATCTATCGATTTGTTCTATCAATCGTTCTATCTATCTATCTATCTATCTATCTATCTATCTATCTATCTATCTATCTATCTATCTATCTATCTATCTATCTATCTATCTGTGTGATAACTGTAACATGATCTATCTGTCTGTCTATCCGTCTGTCTTTTCGTTCTGTCGATTGATCTATTGATCTATCGTTCTATCTATATATCTATCGATCGTTCTATCGTTCGTTCTATTGATCGTTCTATCTATCGAGTTGTTCTATTGATCTATCTATCTATCTATCTATCTATCTATCTATCTATCTATCTATCTATCTGTGTGATAACTGTAACATGATATATCTGTCTGTCTATCCGTCTGTCTATCGTTCTGTCGATTGATCTATTGATCTATCGTTCTATCTATATATCTATCGATCGTTCTATCGTTCGTTCTATTGATCGTTCTATCTATCGATTTGTTCTTTTGATTGTTCTATCTATCTATCTATCTATCTATCTATCTGTGTGAGAATTGTAACATGATCTATCTGTCTGTCTATCTTTCTGTCGATTGATCTATCGTTCTATCTATATATCTATATATCTATCGATCGTTCTATCTATCTATCTATCTATCTATCTATCTATCTATCTATCTATCTATCTATCATTCTATCAAATGTTCTGTCATTCTATTGGTCTATCTGTCATTCTGTTGCTGTCTGTCTCATTATCTATGTATCGTTCTAACTATTCATCGTTCTATTTAACTTACCTTATTTATTTCTTGTATACAGAACTGCATGACACATTATGTTGTGCCTATATTCAGAACAATGAAATTCTTGCTCATGTGATATTCCTCAGTAATATTTCAAAAATTCCCAAACTAGGCATGCGTTTACAAATGATCAAAGTAGATTTAGCAAGGTTCCTATGCTGTTTCTCTACCTGATCCAGAGTGCAGTGAGGAGGGAAATTGTGGGTTACCTGAGGAACAAAATCACATCTGGATCTGTTTCATTCTCTGCCCTAACAGCAGTCCTGCAAGTTTTCCATCCACCTGTCTTTGATGATATACTGTGCCGTTTTAATAACCTTGCAGTGCTAAAGGCTGCACAACAAGCAGAACTCCCACAATACTCCATAGACATGGCAAGGTGGTCCAACGTTATATATATATATATATATATATATATATGCATGCTTACTTTATAAAGGCATTTTAATTCTAGTAAACAAGTCCATATAACTGCATTTGTTTGTCTGAAAGCCTGCTAAGTAAAAGTGATAAAATGTCTGTCATTGGTGTTACACTGCATGTTTGAATTAAACATAATCTTGATCTCATTATGGTAATATTTTAACGAGTCTGTAATTGGAACACTTCCCTGCTGCTTTAAAGTGCTGATTTAAAAGACCGGTTTTTATAGTTTGGTACCCAGGGAAGCTGTGTGTTGGATCTTTTTACGAGACTTTGTACGTCCGTCCATGTGATTAGAATATTTACGTAGGCTATTTAGGAAACGACACTTTGCCGTTAGTGGTGATGTTTCAAATTGTGATGAAAGCTATAAAGATAGCTACACAATTAAACTGAAGTTCAGCAGTCACGCCAGTGTGCATTTCTTCCATTCCCATCCATGCCGGCTGATTTTCTGCCTGTTGGTTGCGTTCTTGTGATTCTGTTTTGCTTTTCTCTGAGGATTCACATCTACCCAGAAATGCTGATTAGAGGAACATTACTTCTGCCAATGCTGCAGTCAAAGAATTGAATAAATATAATCTCTGAACAGATGTAATAGCAACTAGCAGCTAGTTGTACCTATGCCCAGAAAGAATCTGCAGACCTTCTTTGCATTTTCTGTGCGGATTTTGGTGGGAAATCTGTAGAAAGGTTTTAAACACAGTAAAACGTGTTCCTTGAAGCTGTACACTTTTATTGGTATCCGAACGTATAATCAATATATTTAATAAACGGACAGAAAGGGTGTGGGAACTTTGCGAATGATGGAACTTTGGAATTGTTCTAAAGTCTTCTTAAAAAAAATAGTTGATTCAACATTGAAATCAACTAAAGACATGGGTACCAATGTGAAATAATGGACCCACTTCTTTTAAATGACACTTAGCACAAAATCTCTCATCACTGACAAGATGGGGCTCCCTGTGCGTCTCTTGTTTCATCTGCTTCTTTTTAAACACAGGAAATGAAGTCAAAGGGCACTGAAATATTTGTGCTTATTTTTGCCTCTCTTAACAGATAGAGTTTCCAAACATTAGCCAACGGCTGTCCTTTAGCAAAATCCGAATTATCATGTCTGTCTGTCTGTCTGGCAGATTTAAAATTTGAATACTTGAATGCATTTCTGTTTTTTTTCCCTTTTTAACCTGCATGTTGCGTTTGCTTATGCCCTGCGCATTAAAAGAGCAAGTTTTCCCAAATTCATCAAGTCACGAGTTTCCTTGAAGTATTTAAAAAAGTAACAAATTTGTTTTTTAATTAAATTGTTTTATTTTGGTAAAAAAAAAAAATTATTATTATTATATTAATATATATTAATATCAGTGTTAATTAATTATTATTATTATTATTATTATTATTATTATTATTATTATTATTATTATAAATTTTCAGTCCTGAAATATTAAAGGAATATAATAAAGTATAATATACATAGGCTAATACAATAGTCCTGTGGTTCTCAACTGGTTTGACCATGGTATCTGCATTTTCCCATGATCATTAAGCCGCACACAAGTACCATCCCACTTTTCTTCACATACACATGAATTGTAAGAATCATAACACTGAATAGCCTAAATAGGATACGGTAATGCTATTAAATAGATGTCCCAAACTAGTTTTTGTTAATACAATACAGTTAGTAAGTTGGTATGAGCCGCTACAGTCTTCAAAGTCAAAACCTATATTTTACCACTCTTTACCTTAACTGCGTCTGACAGAAGAGTCAACAGCTTGTCTTTCAAAATAAAAGTCTTGCATCAGTAAAACATTAAGAATTGCTTTTAAAAAAAAGAAAAGAAAAAAAAGAATTGTATTTGACGCCAAACTCTGCAACACACTCAAAACGGTCTTGAGACGCATCGGGTGAGAAACACTGCAATAGTTTAACTAACTAAAATGTAAATTGGTTATGATCATTTAAAAAAAAAATGCAAGTATCAATGTTACAGCTTTGTTTGGCTTTTTCCCAGCCAGGTCTTTAGACAAACTCTACAACTTTGCCGACTGCGCAGGACTGCACCTGATCTTTGGGCTGAATGCCTTGCACAGAAACCCTGACAACTCATGGAACGCCTCCAGTGCCCTGAGCCTGCTCAAATACAGTGCCGGCAAAAAATACAACATCTCCTGGGAGCTCGGCAATGGTGAGTCCTCTCTGCTGTGACATCATTCATGCTTCTACTAAAGAAAAAAGAAAGCATCCATCTTGCAGTGATTATTGTGGGAGTGTGTAACTAAAAGGTTGCAGGTTTGAACATTGCAAGGTGGAATTCTTGAACAAGACGTACACTTTAAGGAATAGTTCGCTTCAAAATGAAAACCCTCAAGTTGTTCCAAACCTGTATGAATTTCTTTCCTCTGTTGAACACAAAGGAACATATTTTGAAGAATGTCGGTAACCAAACAGTTGATGGGCCTCATTGACTTACATAGTATTTTTTTTCCTACTATGGAAGCCAACGGGGTCCATCAACTGTTTGGTTACCGACATTCTTTAAATTATCTTCCTTTGTGTTCAGCAGAAGAAAGAAATTCATACAGTTTAGAAACAACTTGAGGGTGAGTAAATGATGACTATGAACTATTCCTTTAAAGTCCCCCTGTGGTGAAAATCAAGTTTTTAATGTTGTTTATGTTGTGTTTTTAATATGCTTTAAGGCAAACCATGTGCAAATTCATCAGTTAAGACCATTGCTGAGTATTTTCTCCTTAAAACTGCAGTCTCAAAAATGTGGTTTAGAACCGCCCCTGTTTCCTACTGTCACTGATGTAACCAATCACCATTACAACGTGAACAGCGTCAGCTCTGAAGTTTGTAGAAAATGGGTGTGTACAACATTTGCTGCCATAGTAACTGAACAATCATAAGCATTTTGCTTAGATAATTATATATGCTGAAAACATTAAACATATTAGGATTAATAAAAGGAATTTAATCTGAATTTAATTTACTAAAACAAGCGAAATAAAGCATGAAACAAGTTGTGAGACATCATTCATCCTTGCCCTTAGTCCCTCTCGTAGTTATCGCACAAAAACGTGAAAAAAGGCCCATCAATCCACTCTCAACAAGCATCTTCTCATTTTCCACGGTCTTCTCATCGACCCACATCCACTTGAGACACTTGAAGTGCTTGATGTACAACAGCATAAAGGCTGGAAAAGTGTCAGCTGTATAAACCGGGAATATTTTATATAAGCAGCAGTCTTTACTGATACAATATTGTGGAAAAACTACTGGCATGGCCAATTCAAGAAGCTCTGGTCATTGTTACATTATACTATACTTCATATAAAACTAATCCCATTCCAACAGGGTTTATGTCAGGAGACAAATCACAAAGCAGAATCCAAAAGGACACCTGGTGACTTTGTAATCTGCTCTAAACACTCATTCATCTTTTGTCCTGTTCCAGACATGCTGAAAATTGCCCTATTCATGATGCCCTTGTATCAGATGTCTCTCTATAAACATCAAAACAACAAACTTTTGACAAAAAATGATATACAGTGTGTATATCTATAGCTGTTATTGACCGCATGTGCAGCTTGTAGTTGCACACTTAGCATTTATAAACTACTAAACCTATAAAAATACCAGAAACCGCTTAAAGAATGCACATAAACCATATATTGTCTTAAGCGTTTGTTTATTGGCTACATTTTTAATGCGTCAAATGGTTACTAGCTGCCGGCGTGCAGCACATTGCTGCTTTTGCTCTGAGAAGGGAGCAGAACGCTCAAAGAGGGCAATCTGTCTGCTCATACTGAATGAAAAATTCATACAAAAAATAATTATATATTATCATAATTAATATCTGTCATGTAATACTGGATAAGAGTCTGGATTAGAGTTAAATCCTTCCATTTACCAAATTCTAATAAAGGCATGTTGTTACTGGAACAGCCATTTGGATGTTTGTCTTTTTGTCTTCAACTGTAACAATAACCACGTGCAAAGAAAAGCTGTTAGGGATAACTTGCTAAATCAGATTTTGCGAAGCTGTTAATTCAAAAACAAACTCTTTCAAGCGAACTAGGAGGCCAAATGAAACAAAGGGAAATATTTTCAGCTGTGGGTGGATGTTTATTGAGTGGGTCTTGCCAGCGTGACACAAAGTTTCAAAGTGATGCACGGGCAGTGGGGTGATTTATTTCTTGACTGTGTTATTGTGCTTTTTCTAAATGATAGGATCTGGATAATATTTTAATGGATGATAATAATAATGTCTCATATTTTCCACTGGCCTCGGCCTGGCCCGGTACCGTATTGACACAACAGCTCAGCATTTCTGCGTTTCTCTCCCTACACAAACACACACTCACACAGGCTGTGATGTTTATAAAATTCACCACTTGACTTCTGTAACATCCTTGCTGTGATTTCAAGTGTGCACCTCCCACAAGTGTTGCCTTGTTTAAATAGTTTACAAAGTGCTGACCACAATATAGGTCGTAATTCAAAGGCAGTTGCATGTTCGCTTGCGATTGGGTGTCAGCTTGCATCTAAAGTCTTAAAGGGATAGTTCACCCAAAAATGCATTTTTTTACTTGCCACAATTTTCAAGCTCCAAAATTAAACATAATGATTAAACAGGATATACAGTAGGCCTACCGGTCAAAAGTTGGGAAACATTACTATTTTTAATGTTTTTGAAATAAAAATCTTCTGCTCATCAAGACTGCATTTATTTGATCAAAAATACAGAAAAAAACAGTAATATTGTGAAATATTATTACAATTTAAAATAATGATTTTCTAATTTAATATACTTTAAAATATAATTTATTTTTGTGATGCAAAGCTGAATTTTCAGCATCATTCCTCCAGTTTCACACAATCCTTCAGAAATCATTCTAATATGCTGATTTATTATCAATGTTGGAAACAGCTTAATATAAAGTAACCCGTGATACTTTTTCAGGATTCTTTGATGAATAAAAAGTTAAAATAGAACTCTTTTTAATCACAGGCTTGATAAGCATAAGAGACTTTTAGTAATGTTTAAATGTCAAAGTTTTGAACGGCACTGTGTCTATATAAGCAAAAAAAGTCAAATATTTCAAGTAATGATGCTGAAAATTCAGCTTTGCATCACAGGAATAAATTACGTTTTAAAATATATCTAAACAGAAAACAGTTGTTTTAAACTGTAATAATATTTCATAATATTACATATTAAATATTTTAAATATTAAATATAAAAATTTGTTTGTCTTGATGAACATAAGAGACTTTCAAAACCATTAAAAAAATCCCGAACCCCAAACTTTTGTACAAATTCCATTTTAAATGTCTTCATTCTTAATTGGTAAAGCAGAATCTCATCATGTATATTTTCTTTTATTTCCCCGCACAGAGCCCAACAGTTACCGCACAATGGCTTCTCGTTCAGTCAACAGCTCTCGTCTGGCTCAGGATTACGCTCTTCTGAGGACGTTACTGCAGTCGGTGCGTTTCTACAGCCGAGCAAACCTCTATGGGCCCAACGTCGGCCATCCTCGTAAAAACGCAATCCTGTTACTAGACGGGTGAGTGTCTCTGTCATTTGTTCAGAAATCTCCCTGCATGCACTTATTTGTATGTTTGACACGTTAAGAGTGATAACTTCTAAACCAAATAGGTTAGGATTTTTTTGCCTGTTTTTATAATGCTTAATGCTTTTAAATTGACACTGAAAACTGGAGTAATGATGCTGAAAATTCAGCCATCACAGGAGTAAATTAAATTTTACATTGAAAAACGTAACGTAACAAAAAAATGAGAATTTAACGATAGTCATGCTGACATGTAAAGCAGTTTAACTTTGTAGATGAGCCACAGTTTAGCAGTGTGACTACTAATGGGAGTCTTAAATATGTTCTTATTGGATGTGATTGTCACATCATGTGGGGTTTTGCGCTTTCAGTGTAGAAAGGCGTTGTGACTGTTCACACATGGTGTTGGCAGAAGGGCTTATCTGATGTGTGACTCGTTTTAATGGCTCGTATAAGAGATCTCCAAAGCACATTGTTTAAGAGAGCGCGGGAGAAGCACATAGCTGAGCCGTGTTTATGTTGCTCCATGTGGATTGTTAGTCCAGGGGCCTGTAGCACCAATGAAACTCACCGTCAGATAAATAAAGTGTCACTCTATTAATGGCGTGACAGAGCAATGTTCCACCTGTGTGTTACTTGTTCCTCCCACTCTCTCCTGCAAGAGCGCAGAGGCTTCAGTACGGCAGCCCTCAATTTTGAGCATGTAGTGCAACATAGTGGCATATTTTAATTCCAGTGAGACATTATAAAAGAAATAACTTGCAGTCAGTAAATCAAGAACCAATCAGGGGCTGCGTTTCCCAAAAGCACAGTAAGCCTAAGTTGATTGTAGAACAATTACCACCAATTGTCTCTACGATCACCGTAGGCTTACGATGCTTTTGGGAAATGCTGCCCAGATTGATTCAGTTAGTGTCAATGGAATGATTTATAAGAGTCCTTTCTTTTTTTTTTACACCGTGTCCTAACCAGACGCGATGCGATAAGATTCCAGCGACAAATAATTTGTCTGTCCACACTAGACGCGACGTGACTGCAAGATGCATCAAAATCAATCAAAACCCACAGCCAATCAGAACAGCATGTGGGCGCAGCAAGTGCACAGCACCAGAGATCTTGACGGCAATCTTAAGAAAATGGATAAGTAGGCTACATATTACACCATTTAAACATTATTAAAAATACATAGGCTACTGTCTTTGTACAATCTTTGTCAAAGAATACACTTATTTGTTCACAGTTTGAACGTTCTTGTTTCCATTTGTTTAATTTCAAGATCTGAGGTGAATTATTCATTTAAACATTATTAAAAATACATAGGCTACTGAGTTACTAAAACAATCTTTGTCTTTTACAGCTACAAAGCTGGAGCACTAAATGATATTCAAAGTCACTCTGCATGCTTTTAAAGGCACAATATGTAACTTTTTTTTGCTTTAAAAATAGCAAAAATCACTATATCTATGTTATATATTTTTTTTTAGTTGTGTACTTACATTATCCTGACTGTTTCCAACAACTTTCAAACCAGGAGAAATTTGTAATTTAATTCGAAGACACGTCCCGTTTCTATTTCCGTTTTGTCGCCGTCAATGGCGTCATATCTGCGTTGTCCCTGGTTTCCGCTCGTACTGCCATAGCAACCAGAGCCGTCTGATAGTAACCAAAGCGACAGACGCAGACAATTGTGTAGTTCGCAATGTCTATTTGCACGCTGTTGTTGTTTCGTTCAAACATTATGGACCATGGCAAGCAGACTTTGGATAAAAAAGGAGAACTAAAACGAGAATCAATATCAGCGCGGTGTTTTCGAGATGCCTAGAGCTCCCATAGACAGTATATAAATGTTATATAGTTCAACAATGATAAAATGTTAGAATATGATCTGTATGTTATTCTAATGTTGATCTAGCTTACTGCTAGTCTCATACAGCCAAACTAACACATACATTTCAACACATTCAAATGCAGTTTAGTGTGCTAGTGTAATGTTAGACCAAGTGAAACAGCGCTGCGTTACCTCACAAGATTAATTTGTCTAATAAACTGACCTGTGAGTAGTAATTCTGCGTGTAGTTCGGTAGAATGAAATGTCCATATTCCTTTTATATCCGCGGGACTCGCGTCACGTGTGGAGCTGATAGCTGTCTCTTAGCAATCCCGAACTGCTTCATATCACAGTCATGATAAAAGCATCGATGTATTCAGTCATCCATAAACATTATTAGATCGGTCGGCTTGACGTTGACGACAAGATCCATAATTCTTAGCAAATGTTGCGTCATCAAACTACGCCTTTGTTATTGTAAAGAGGTTAGCGACCCCTAGTGGCGAAAAATTCCATACTGTACGTTTAACATTAAATAAAGCACACAAACAGAACCTGAGATTATCATTGCCACACTCTGTGTTTGTTGTTCCAGCTGCGACGTCGCAGAAAAATAGAAACCGTTTCTAAAATAGAATCGTCGCCGTCGCGGCTGGTTAGGACAAAAACTCTGATTAACATGGAAAAGATACCTTTTTATCGCGCGTCGCGTGTAGTTAGGACACAGTGGTACAGTGCAGAAGAATAAGGCTATTCAAAAACTGCTGACAGAAATGAACATCATGAAAATCCTTAGGGCCCAGTGTTTTTTTTTAATGGGGTCATATGGTGGTTTCAAAAAAGAACATCATTTTGTGTATTTGGTTTAATGCATAATGTGTTTACGTGGTTTTAGGTCAAAAAAAGTAATTATTTTACACATACTATTCATTATTGTTGCCCCTCTATGCCTCTATGAAACGCGTCGATTTTTACAAAGCTCATCGTTCTGAAAAGTGCGGTGTGCTCTCATTGGCCAGCGATCCAGTGCATTGTGATTGGCCCAAAAACCTTAATCGTGTGACGGAAATGTCACGCCCCTTACCATATTTGGAACATCAGCTCCCAAAGCAATAATGACAGGTGATGATGTCATAATACCTTATCAATTCGAGCCCGAATCTGAACCGGAAAATGCAGATTGGTAAGGTTTTATTTCATTGGGGACATAATGTCTTTTTACGAGTTGCGCCGCGCTACGGGTGTGAGAACACTATGTAAACATAAAACCACGTCTGCATCTGTGATCGTAGAAACGACAAGCAAGCACTACTCTATACTGCTCAAAACTCGCGTTTGAATAGTCAGTAGCAAATTCTTAAAATATGAAAACATTCTTACAGGCTGTGAGTCAGAAGCGCCAGAATGTACTCGCAAAGATGGAATTGCCCCACTTTTTAGAATCAGCTTTGTGCACAGCCGGCCTTGTAGCTCCTCTCCCAGGTTCTGGAAACAGTCCTCCGAAAAATGCGCAGCACACAGTCGAATATTTTGGTTGTACTGTTCTGGAACAGTGTTGTAAATAAAGCTTAACCACTGTTTTCTAATTGTGTCCTCTTTTGGAAGACCAAACAAAGAAGTTTGGCTTTCGCAACGAAAAACACAGCGTCTCCACGACATGGCGGCACTTGCGGCAACAATAATACAGCGAGAATAGAAGTTACGCCGCCTTTCTTTGTGCATACGTTTGGACGGTGTTATGAAACTCTGCCCTCACACACTGACGTAGATTTGTGTGGGCGTGTTTGAACAAAGCGTTTTAGGTAGGCGTGGCCGAGCCTTAACTTTTATAAAGAATATCTCTTTGGGTTTGAGACTTTGAGCTTTGTAACTCTGCAGATGTTGAACTAACAGCTACATAACACACTAAAGAAAAAGGAAAACAAGAAATCGCAGCATATGATCGCACCCCTTTAATGTATTGTTTCTATAAAGGACAAATAATTAATGGAAATCCACATGACTGAATTCCCTTTAAAATGAGAATCATGTCTCAATCGTTCAGCCTGTGGTTTTTAAAGAGGATTTGAGCAAGACTGCCATGATTCTAAACACATATATTTTTTATGACAGAAGCTTATTAAAGCAGTGCCAGTGTTGATGTGCTTAGTATTAAGACCACATTTTTCTAATTCGTTCCTTGTAATGACCTCTGAGATAAATACCTCTGGGTTTCATTTGTGAGCATTCATTGAACATTGTTTGTGCTTTTGTGCTGTTCAACAAAAACTGGTTTCGTAGAATAATGGCTTATGTGAGTGGATACTAATTGGTTGTAATTCCTGTGTGACAGAGCCAGACATAAATCTATCAATGCCTGACCAGAGCTTCCTCATTCTTGCAACCAGTTGGCCCTGTCCACGCACACACACACACGCACGCACACACTCACACACTGGGATGAACAATGGGAGAACAAACTGCCAAAATTAAAGAAAAAGATTCTAAATAATGTGAAATATTATAATACTATTAATAATATTCTATGTGACATTGTATGATATATTATTACATATATTAATATAATAAAATCGAAATATTATTATATTAATTCAAATATTTTTAAAAAGTAAAGAAATTTATATATAAATATAGATAATAAATATATAAATATATATATATATAAAATGATTATTATTATTATTATTTTTATAAAATGACTGATTTCTATGGAAGCCCATTTTGCCTCAGTAAAAAAATAATATGGTAATTGCAATTTTATTTCTCATAATTGTGCACTGCAAAAAATGCTTTTCTTACTTAGTATTTTTGTCTGGTTTCCAGTCCAAATATCTAGACATTCTTAAATCAAGATGCATTTACTTGATAAAGTAAAATTAGATAAGATATTATGTCTTGTTTTCCGAGGGAATTAATCAAAATTAAGTGAGTTTTTGCTTAAAACAAGCAAAATTATCTGTCCATGGGGTAAGAAAATTAATCTTAATTCAAACAGAAACAAGATTATTTTTCTTACCCCATGGACAGATAATTTTTGATATTTGAACTGGAAACAAGACAAAATGACTAAGTAAGAAAAACATTTTATTACTTGCAATTGCGGTTAATCTGACATTATTGCTTGCAATTAAAATGTATTACTGATTGTGTACTTGTCTTTAGTTAGCTTGAGCTCTTTTTAGTTACAGTAGGCTAGTATTGTGTAGAATGTATGATTTCAACATCATCTAAAACTATGGCATTGTAACAGCCTGATTTCCATCAAAAAATAACTAATAAAATAATAAATAATAAAATGACTCATATCGTCATAAGTTTTTGGTCATGATGCCCACCCCTAAATAAAAGTCTCTGTAACATTGTTGCTTCTCAAGTAATTTATTTTTTAAGGAGGAAAACCTGGGCCCACAAGGAGGCCTATAATTCTCAGCACTTGAGCGATCTGCCGTAATTTTTGCCCAAGTTTCTCTGCTCTGTGTGAGTTGTACTGTGCAGTGTAGGTGCGCGCCCCATTACTTTCTGCCACAAGCAGTCTCGTGTTTTCCTGCGGGGGCTTTTTGAGCTGTCATAACTTTGGCAGGCTGAAATGAAACTTGGTATTACAACCACAAGTGCTTCGTCGAAGGTCTTCCTCAGAACGAGACGCCACCCCTTGCTGCTACCAGTCTCGTTCAGATGGAAATGATAAATGCAGTTTTAACTCAGCAGACAGACAGAAGGAAAGAGAGGGAGACGAGAGGGGGATTATGGGACGGCATGGAGTTTTGGAAGGGTGGTCGCTATTTTTCTGTGCGGAACTTTGCTTTGCCGTCACACGAATAACTGTTTAGAAACTTCGCTCCTTATAAGGAGTTTTGCTCCCTCGTTTGATTAAGATTACTACGCTCCCTGGTAAGCATGAGAGATCAGTGTCACCAGTGAAATAAACAGACACCTCCTTATGGGTCTGTCAGTTCTTTTTTGTGAGAGTCTTTTATGACTAAAACTGCTGAAGAATCATTCGTTTTTTCCAATGCAATAATAACCTTCCCTATTGACTTTAACAATACTGAATTTTTCTCTCTTTCACAGGTTTATGAAAAACGGAGGTTCTGTGGTCGACGCAGTAACGTGGCAACAGTAGGTATTTTACCTTTTTTAAATTATTTACTTTTATTATTCTCCATTGTTTATGGAAACTTTGAGATCATCTCTCTAAAGATGCAATGCAGCTTTGCAGTGGTATGAAACCAAAACAGAATGCGAATACAAAAGTTTCAGTTGTTCTCAACTGGTGGGTCACGACCCATAAATGAGACACAGGTCTGTTCCGATACTGCAGGAGAAAAACAGAGCAAATTTGTGTGTGTGTAATTCCCAAATGTTGTGTACCAAATGACTCACTATACACTATGCACTTATACAATATGTACTAATGCACTATGTACTCAATCGTGTAAGGTATACATTTTATATACGGGTATTTTGCATCGGAGTCTATATATTTGTGTAGTTAGGAGTGGACAAATAATATACAAACTTAGACCATACCAACTTTGAAAAAAGTTTTAGTTTTACATAATTAGTCAAATTGTTGAGCAGTAATAGTACTATTCATACATTTTAAATGGTTTATTTTAGGGACCTTTTTATTATTACTTTTTAACAATAAACAATTTTGGTACTGATTCTGGGTCCTGAAGCAACCAGTTTAGTACCACTAGGCAATTTCATAATTTGTTATGCACAATAGTTTTTAGTAGGGATGCACCGATACCACTTTTTCCAGAAATAATTCAATATCGATAGTTTTGGCCTATTTGCCGATACCGAGTACCAATATGTGTATTTGCATTGCATTTTTTATTTTTAAAAATATTGGCCAGAGAAACCAAATGAATATGAATCAGATTAGTTGGCTTAGCAAATAGATATTTCCTTAAGTTATTTTCATGCCTAAATATGTCTGTTAAAATGTGTTACTTTTACTATTCATATTATTGTTCTATCATATTTCTATCATATTACTGTACCACCTTCCTGTAATACTGTAGGGAACCACTCGTTATACATAAATCATGTAACAGTTCATGTTTTTACTTGCACATGCGATTTAGTTTTATTTCAAATGACGCATGTGTGTGTGTCTCTCTCTCTCTCTCTCTCTCTCTCTCTCTCTCTCTACCAACAGTTAACGTTAGTAATATAAACCAGTGTCATTTTAAAATTCAACTGCTTTGTCAATGGATAAGACACATTACCTGTTTTCAGATATTTTGTAATGAGCATATTACACAATATTCATTCAAATCATTCAATATTCACTTTGAACAGTCATTATGCACGGTTCATCTCATTTGCTTTTATTGAAATTTTACTGCATGTAATAAATCTGTCATTGGCTACCTTGCTCTTTAGGCATCAGCATACAAAAAGTTTGTCCTCCTGCTCTGTTGTTAATCAAACATGAGTCTGCATTTCCTCACCTCCGCCTTAATTTCTAACACCTGTGAGGTGGGATAATGTGCTGGAAGGTAAATTTACACTCCTAGCAAACACATGCAGGCCTCTAATTAAGGCTTTTTCCCTAATCTGGTTAAGTACCATTACTGAGAAGCATCATAAAAGACGTCAACAGTTGGTGTGTTTTCAATAGTACTTCTCACTTTGGTTAAAACAATTAGCATTCCTTTCATACTTTCAACAAAAACATTCTATTCTAACTATTCTATTCTATTCTAAGCCTACAAAGGCTGTATTTATTTGATAAAAAAAAAATGCAGTAAAAACAGTAATATTGTGAAATAAGTATTACTGTTTTTTAATTTAATATATATTTTAAAATGTAATTTATTCATGTGATGGCAAAGCTTACTCCAGTCTTCAGTTACATTTTAATATGCTGATTTGCTGCTCAAGAAACATTTTATTATTATCAATACTGAAAACTGTTGTGGAAACCACACTGTAAAAAAAAGTTGCTGCCTTAATTTTTTAACTACAATCAACTTGGATGTTTAAGTTATTTCAACTTAAATTACATTAAACTGACTTAAAATGAGAATCTTGTATGACATAAAAAAATTGCTTAATAATTGCTTAACTTATTTTGATGAATGTTGTCATAACTTATTGATCATATAATTTTTTACAGTGCATGATACATTTTTTCAGGATTCTTCAATGAATAAAAAAATTGAAAGAACAGCATTTATTTGGAATATAAATCTTTTGTAACATTATAAATGTAACTTTTCATCAGTTTAATGCAACCTTGCTAAATAAAAGTGTGAATTGTTGTTTTAGAAAAAGTTTAAAAATTAAACTTTTGAACAGTAGTTTATATAATATATACATTTATAAATATATATGAATACATAAATAAATATAAATACTTGACACTTTTTGTGAGATCAGTTGCGCTACACCTGCGACAGAACAGTAAAGACTCTTTTAGGGATAAGAGCAGCTGTGTTCCTGAGGCTAAAGGATTATCACCTGTAGTGTGTTCATCTCTAAACAACCACTTATGTCAAAACCCTCTATCCTGTTAACTTCTTCTGGAGGCGATGACTGTGTTTTCTACTTTGAGAGTTAATTCAGAGGGTGAAAATTAGAAGTGTTCTGATTGTGGAGCGTAAGGGACTGGGCATCTCTTGTCTGACTTTTATTTTGAACCTCTTGTTTTATGTTGTTGTCATGTCTTTGTTCTCAAATCCTGATTGAATCCAGGTGTGTCCTCATTAGTTGTAGAGTATTCATTCATGGATTTTACACGATGGCTGCGTCCGAAAGCTTAGGCTGCTGACTTGTTGGCTCGCTGTTCTATCAGGCAATGACTTTGCAGGCAGCGTTTGCACACACAACTGATTTCAGACTTATGAGGCAGTAAAACAGTTTAATGATCTACAACAAAATAGAGCAAGCTTTGGTGATAACTGTGCAAATATTTAATTACTGCAATTAGGGGTGAACAAAATCTTAAAGCGGCGCTATGCAGTTTTGGCAAACAGTTTTTGCAGTGTTTTCTCGCTTTTTGCTCGCAGGTTTCTCTATAGAGCTCCCCCTACAGCTTCGGAATATATTTTGGACAACAGTGTCGTAAAAACTCATTGGCGACTCTCCCGTCTTCTCCCTTTGGTCATTTGTTTTCAAAGAACCCGGCGAACGCACAGAGCCATGTCCACTGAGGCATGTATATACACAGAAGGCTAGCATATAAATGTTGAGTGCAGTGCCGTAAAGCAATTCGTTACATCGCGAGACCTGATATATTGGCGGCCCGCCGGCCCAAAGTTGCAAGGGTGTTTTTTTCCACTCACAGGCGCTAGGGGAAAGCGAGACAACCATCGTTCAACCTGAAAAAAGTCATATAACCATTCCAATGACTCCGAAGCTATTCAGTTAAGGTAAATTAAGCTAAAAAAAAACTGCATAGTTCCCCTTTAATTCACGATATGAGTAATTTTATTTCACAATAACAATAAATATCACAATATAGTTACTTTTGCATGAAATAAGGTTTTTATATTATTTTTTTAATACAATTTAACCTTCAGAAATCTTATAATAAAAAAAATAATAAAACTAGCCTAAGTAAAAGCTTTCAGAAGTAATTAGTCAGTGATAAAATAAGAACAAAGAAACTTAACACAAGCATATAGGAAAACAAACTACAACAGAACAAAGACACAAACAAAATCTAGTACTGAAATCTAGTACTGAACATCGAGCACTTCAAATACTACATGCTGTATTTTGTATAAAGTTATCAAATGTATAAAAATAAAACTGCATAGTCGTCACTGTGTAAATTAAATATACATGTATTCTCATTAAAGTTACAAAAGTGTTTCAGTCAAGAACAGTGAGAGATTTTCTTGTTTTTGTTTTAAGATCGACTGCACGAATCCAATATACTGTTACACGTGTTTTCTTTCTCAACTGTTTACGTTCACTTAAGACATAAACAACTGTTTACAATGATACTTGCAAATACGGGAATTTTCACACATAAGTATGTGTATTTAACCGTTAAGCCCAATAAGGCAGCAAAAAGAACTCAGTTTAGTACTTTCATGTGCGCGATACTCTCAGACATATATAAAGCGTACATATAGCGAAACGAGTTCTCTTTCACTGCTTACTGCACTCCAGCGGTTTAAAATGACTTGTTTTTAAACCACGATGCTTAAAAACGCATTCAAATGATAAGCTTTCATGACAACGCAACACAGCAACGTCACGTGAGCGAAATCTCTACCGGTTGACAAATTTCTACCGGTTAATCGTGTCTAGCAATACATCGCCCACCGCCCACTACAATTCTAATTTCTTACTAGAAATGACATCAGAAGTGGAAAATATTGGTCAAAAACGTACATCTACACACAAACTGACCACCAACTGCAACTTTATTTTTTATCTCAACTGTCACCGAATGGAACGCACAGGATCGTGGGATATCAAAGGCAGCGAATGATACATCTATGCAGCCTTAAAAATCGAGCAGATGAAGGTATTTCAGGAGACACAAAATGAAGCTACAAAGGATTCAAATGTGGCTTTATGCCTTCCTACCTAGGAATGCATCCTCCGAAGCATTTTTAAGCTTTCAGACGCAGCTGATATCTCTGACTATAAAACCGGTCCAATGCTTGGAAGATGATGTGCAAAGAAACAAAATGGCAATGCTTCAGTTAGCTTGGCAGGTGTTCATTGACAACACAGCGGTCTTCTGGCAACCACACCGAAGACGATAAATGATATGGTGATGCAATGCTGCAATTTGATTTGTGTGATTATCAGTCACCTTTTGTCATGCACCTGTCAGCTTTTGCACCAAACAAGATTTTGAATCATATGGTGTCAGAGCTTTGACTGATTTATGTGTTGCATTTGCGTAAAAACAAATGTTTATCATGAGCTATATTCCTCTTCCTGGGTTCTGCCAGGTTCGCATGAGGTCATCTGCATCTTGACAAAATCAGAACAAAAAAATATTGTTCAGTGTTCCAAGAAGTTCCAAACAACAAATAAAACAAAGCCAAGAACATGAAAAAGACCTTCAAAATAAAAGCCAACTGGAACACCAAGCTAAAAGACGGACAAGAACCAAACTAAAAGATTCCCAAACCCTTAAAATAGATATGTGTTTTTTACGTGGACAAATTGCACTTCTAATCTATAGCCATAATTTCCAGTTTGACGCATTGGACAAGAAAATGATGTAATGCCTGATATCAGGTCATTAATTTTAGGAAAGGAAGTTGTTATCAGGGTTAACAGTGAACGATGTGTGTACTTCTGTGGAACTTCCCCCAGTTTTATTTTTGCTGATTACCGCAGACACAGCTCTGGATGTTGTATGAAATGACGTTTCTTTTTTTTTCTTTTTTTTATGGAATTTGGCTGAAAGTCTGGACATCTGGTTATTTGTCTGCCTCGGTAACAGAGTTGATGATATTATTGGTTGTCCATGTTTCTGTCAAGTATTGTATTATGAATTCTGTTGATTGTTTCCAAAGTAAATCTAGTTGGCTGAGAAAGATAATGTTTGTCTGAATTGCGAATGATTTGGTATGGTCTTGGAAGCATCCAATAGAATGGCTTTAAAATCATAAATAAAGCACAGTCTGGGCAAAGTGTGTTTTGCGAATTTATAGCTGTCATTGACATGAGATATAGCTTGCACAACTTCCGTAATTTAACTTAAATACTTAATAAATCATTTGTTGTAACTTAAAAAAAAAAAAAAAAGTTGCAACACATAAAAAGTATTCTCTTAAGAAAAATGATTTTCATTAAATGTAAAATTTTATTTACAAAAGTAATGTGAACCGCTCTTGTAGTGATGAAATTATAAATTGTTAATGGTTTACTGTATATTTACACAATATACTCTAATGTGTTTTGCCCTGGCTTATTTCATTTATTTTCATATTAAGTTTTAAAAGTGCCTAAAATAGTAAAGAAAATGTACTGTATTTTAATGAAAAAATATAAAATAAAATGTCTCTAAAATGACACTAATTTTTTTTCGCCCCGGCTTATTTATTTTATTTAAAGACAAAAATAAGAACAGAAAACAAAATCTATTGTTGAACAAGCTTGTCTGGAGTGGAGTGCAGTGTCGAGCTCAAGTCTGACACGAGCAGTCACTGCCGACTGCTGGAGACCGACAAGGCCAGATCCAGGTCAGCAAGCGTTTTTTTTCTGTGCGATATCATGAGGAATCACAGATGCTGTGTTCAGAGAGCTTCAGCAAAATATGAAGGGCAGTTTTTTACATCTCATTCTTGAGTTTTCCTTCAGATGTGCTGTCGCCTTATAAGCTCTCACTCAGAAAGCGTTTGACTTGCTCAACACTGCATTGCAATATGGCAAACAAGCTCATTAGCAAATGGCCGCTCTCTTTTATCTCCCAGCACGATGACGGCTGGATGTGCTTTCAATGACTTTAATTAGTTCCATGTTGAGTGGCTTTGAATTATCCAGTAATGAGAAACTCCAAGTGTTTTATCAAGTGCATGCAATAGCTGCGGTCATTAAAAGTTATAAGGGCATAAACAAGTTTGCATTTCTCCCTCAATTAGACAGCCCCCCTGCGTCTACAGAGAGAGGGTGGGCTAAACAGACTCATTAATCTAGAGGTCAACCCTGATTAAAAGAAAAGGAAGTATGAAAGGGTGTCAGAGAGGAGAATTTTATAAAAAAAACTTAGTCAGACTCAAGCCATATGCGCTCACACATTCTGATGCGTAATTATCATTACAGTAAAGGCTGATTCCAGGTAGGGGTGTGGACGATATACCGGTAGACACGATTAACCGGTAGAAATGTTTCAGCCAGTAGAGATTTTGGACTATCGTCTCTATCGCGGTTGCGCTCACATGACGTTGATGTGCTAGCCATCACAAAACCTATCGTTGAAGTGCAATAAGCAGCGAAAGAGAATGCGTTTCGCTATATGCGCGTGCTGTGTGAGAGAATCGCGCACATGAACCTACTTCTCAAAAAGTATGTGAGTACTAAAATGAGTTTTTTTTGCAGCATAATTGGGCTTGAACGGTTAAATCCAAATAAACAGTCGTTTATGTCTTAAGTGAACGTATACAGTTGAGAAAAAACAGTATATTGGATCCGTGCAGCCGATCTTAAAGTGACGACAGCCTAAAATACCAAACTGGAAGCTCCAGTAATAATGAAAACTACTATCATGTATAAATCTTAATTAAACAATTAAATAATCATTTAAAAAGGAATTTATACCTTTATGATATTATGCTGTACCCACATTGGACCAGTAGTTTGGAAAATTAATGGATGGATGGATTCAGCTGCGGGCACCATCTTCTGGAGAAGCACGGGAAGTCATTTAGCGCATGACTCTCACAATGCATTATTGGTATTCTCTACCATTGATTGTATATAATTTGTACACTCATTGCGGTGCATTATGGGATTAAATGAGTGCACTCAATAATGTCCACTATGGTTTCGGACACCACTACAAATGGCTTCCCCCTCAAATAGTGCCCTATTTAAGGGTATAGGGTGCGATTTCGGACACAGCCCTAATGTCTCACTGCTCTTGACTGAATCACTTTTCAATTTTTTTGTAACACAGTGAAAACTGTGCAGTGTTTTTATACATTTGATTGTACCATTTATGTAGTATTTCTTATTTCTAGTGCTTGGGGTTTTTCAGGTAGGTTTATTCTTCATTTGTGTCTTTGTTCTGTTGTAGTTTGTTTTCCTATATGCTTGTAATAAGTTTGTTCTTATTTTATCACAGTTTACTTGTCTTCAGTAAGCTTGGGGGGTTTTGTGTAATTTTGTTTTTTTTAAAACTTTTTTCTTTAATTTTTGTGATACTGAAACTGGTGACGAATTATGAAATTTCAATAGTATCAGCAATTCTGATATCATAAAATTCTATTTAAAGCAAAAATATCGTGATATATATATCGTTATCGTGAAGTTAAATTACTCATATTGTGAAATAAGATTTTGGTCATCACCCACCCCTAATTCCAGGAATAATAAACATCACAAGTTATGTGAACAGCTCTTGTAGCGGTGGAATTATCTATTTTTAATAGTTTGCTTTATATTTATACAGTATATTCCAATTTTTTCTGCCTTGATTTATTTTTTTATTCTATTCATTTTATTTATTATTGTTTTTTTTTGTTTTTTTTAGGAGAAACATCCGAAGCAAAGTTGATATGAAAAAAAAAACACCATAAGAATTCAATTAAGTGTCCTGAGCTATTGAAAGAAAAGCCTCTGAGCAATAAAACCTTCCTCTAATGTATTCGTTATCTGTTACATTAGGAGTTTCTGTTTTCCATTAGACAGATGCATTTTTCTTTAACTCATCTTCCAGACGTCTCCTCTACTTTGAATGCTAAATTCAGAAGTCTTTTTGTTTAGAAGCAGCTAATACCTTTCAAGTGGAATCTAAAACATCAAATGGAGACACATTAGCTAAATATGATACTAGGGAGGTTGAGAGTTGCTCGTTGCTGTTCGACATCCAAAGATAATGGAGATTTGTGGCCTCTAGAGTTGTGCAGCGTTAATCCCATAGAGACTATACATTTTGAAGGTCAGTGTCCGCAGAGAACCACTATTCCTTCGGATACGTCAAGATCCTTGATGTATTGCTTGATAATGGTGCAGTTCATTGAGGCCCTCTTTCCACACCTTTCTCCAGATGGCCGGCCCACAGCTACTTCATCCCGAACTCCTCTCTCTCTCACTCACTCGCTCACTCGCTGCAGCGGCTCTTTGACCAGAAAGAGCTCTGCGTCTTGTTATCGCTGTCTTTTACATCTTAATATAATTCATGGACTAAATCTGTTAGCTATTTTGTGTGTAAACTTGCAGAGTGGCCTTTAATGCCTTTAATTCATATTTGAACTTTGCTCAGTGGAGTGGGAAAATGTGGATTGTGTTATTTCATATTGTACTGGAATCATCAAGATTGATAGCTTTGCCATTTTGGTGTTTGTTTGTTTTTATTTGATGTTATTCAAGTCTCAGGCTTTTTATTTTCAAGGGAAAATATTTAGTTATTATTTATTATTTTGACATTGAAATAATTGTTAGTTAGAAATGTAGTAATCAGTTGT
Organism: Abramis brama; assembly: GCF_963993115.1. Taxonomy (NCBI): domain Eukaryota; kingdom Metazoa; phylum Chordata; class Actinopteri; order Cypriniformes; family Leuciscidae; genus Abramis; species Abramis brama. Next base: position 23,209,624 of record NC_139981.1, read on the forward strand.
TGAATCACAATATTGTGTGTGTGTGTGTGTATCAGTACTGTGCAAAGGTCTTAGGCACGTAGTATTTCCACACAAAAAAACGTGTTTAAGCTAATTATTTATAACTGTGGCAACTGCGGAGCCCCTAAAGGGACACGGTGGTGGAAAAAAATATGAGATGGGAGGGAAAATAAGTCAGTGCTTTGAAAAACTTTGTGTTTGCTCGAGAAACCTTTGCGTTCCCCCAAGAAACTGTGTTCGCTTTCAAAACCTTTTGAGCTCTTTGTGAGCGAACGCAAAGTTTCTCGGAGAATCGCAAAACAATTGCGAGAGAACGCAAAAGCATTGATTTATTTATTTTTTTCTATTTTTACTCCCATCTAATATTTTGTTCCACCACCATGTTCCTTTAGGGGCTCCGAATGCAACGCCTCCAAGACGCTTGAAGAAACCTACACTCAAAAAAAGAATCTGTTGAACGAACTAAATTAAATTAAGGAAAGGTTTTCCACAAAATTGAATTACATTTTTCCAACAAAATCAAATTAGTTTGAAATAATTTGTTGTAATCTTGTTGTATGAATTTAAATTAATTTAGTCATTCCTGCTAGATAAAGTTTTGTCAGGTTAACTACATTTAGTATTTGTACTGCCTTAAATCACCAACATTATAATTTTAGTTAATTTGACTCTACGGTCATTTCTAATGATAGACACTACTAGTGTTCAATTGAATTAAAACCATTTTTTACATAGTAATATAATATTACTTGTGCAGGTCTGCGAGTGAAGTTTACACATAGTGTATACTGAGTGCCCACAGCCTGAACACTCTTCTGCATAATGGTAACCACAAAATTCAAAAACATTACAGAAAGTCCTCTAAGTTTCTAACATAACTGAACATTAAACACTAACATTAACTAACAACATCTTTCCATTTACTGAAAAACACATAAAATAACACTTTTTCCCTGAATTGACCCTCTTAATGCAGTCCCTTGCAGAGCATGCTGGGAACTACAGATCCACTGCCCAGTTAGATGTCAACAACAATGATTCATGTAGTTTTCACACAAATGAATTAGGTTGATTGAACACATTTAAATTAAGTTGTGACAATATTAAACAGTCGTGTTACTTTTGCTTATTTTAATTAATTATTTTAACAAGAGGCCAAAATTCATTTTTTGAGTGACATCCGGTTAAGACGAACGAAAAATATTCATGTTGACTCAATTAAAAAAAATTTGGTAAACCAATTTTTTTTTAAATTACATTGATTACATTTAATGAAATTAAGCTGGAATCATTTCTATGAAGGGTTGTGTCGTATGCTCATTTTAATTAATGAAATTGAACAAAGAGCTAAAATCATTTTTTTGAGTGTACCTCCAAAGCTAGCTGAAAATCTATGTGCAAGTGTACCTGGACAAAAACTGTTTTAAAATGTTGTACTTAAAATTAGGTAAATGCAAACTCAGATGAACAACACATAACTTATTAAACTGTCTCATTATTTATTTAACAAAAATATAGCCAAAATTAGATACGCCATGTGTCACAAACTAAATACAACCTCACTGCTTCCATAGGAATTAAGAAGGTAAGCACCAGTCAGGCCCTGCTAAACAAATGCCTTTGATTTCTAACTCTATAGGCCTGTTTACACCTGGTCACTTCATGCGTTTTCTGTGATCGGATAGCTATCTGACCGTGAAAAGACCAGGTGTAAATGCCCTCCGAAACGCATTCGAGACAGAATTAAATCCATTCGCTCAAAACACATGAGGAGGTGATCTGGGTCGCACTCCAGACGAAACTGGACATGTGTAAATGCATTTGGTTGTTGAAACTACATATGTAAATTTTACTCCTCCCAACAATGCTAAAAATAAACATGTAAGAGCGTGTTATAGGCTAAATGACATGTTATAGACAGATATGCGTCAGATGAGCTGTGTATCTCTTAATCAAGCCAACGTGCAAACTACCGCAAATAAAACTGAAAGTAAGTCGCAGGCGCTTAATACACAATCATCTTCATTAAAAGTAAAGAAACTAAATGATCTTACCAGTGCTGATGCTGCTCTCTCTCCTATTGCGGTCTTTGATTTTTAAATTAGCCGATGATCAATAAAATGCATCTTATATCTGTTGCTTTCGGTGGCGTGAACTCCATTCAATCTGCATAAAGCGGGACTTGGAGATCAGATTTATATCCATTTTGCGGAAACACATTTATGTGACCAAGTGTACATGGAATCGTCTTGATAAATCAGATAGCTATCCGATCGGTAAAAATGCATGAAGTGACCAGGTGTAAACAGGCCATATAAAAACAGAAGTTTTGGCAGTTAGCTTGTCTGAAGCAGTCAGGTGTGTGTTAACAATGACAGGGAGGATCTTAGTGTCAGCAATCATTCTACAGTGAGGAAGATTATTCACAAGTGGAAAACATTCAAGACAGTTGCTAATCTTCCCAGGAGTGGATGTCCCAGCAAGGTCAGACCGTGCACTGCTCAGAGAAACTGCAAAAAAACCCAAGAGGTACATCTCAGACTCTACAGGCCTCAGCTGACATGTTAAATGTAGAAATTCATGACGGTACAATAAGAAAAAGACTGAACAAGTATGGCTTGTTTGGAAGGGTTGCCAGGAGAAAGCTTCTTCTCTCTAAAAAGAACATGGCAGCACAGCTTAAGTTTGCAGAGTTGCATCTGAATAAACCTCAAGACTTCTGGAACAATGTCTTCTGGACAGACGAGACCAAAGTGGAGATGTTTGGCCATAATGCACTGCGCCACGTTTGCCAAAAACCCATCAACACAAACACCTCATTCCAACTGTCAAGCACGCTGATGGAGGGGTGATGATTTGGGCTTGTTCTACAGCCACAGGACGTGGGCAGTCTGGGCACCTTACAGTCATTGAGTCGACCATGAACTCCTCTGTATACCAAAGTATTCTAGTCAAATATGAGGCCATCTGTCCGACAGTTAAAGCTTGGGTGAAACTGTGTCATGCAACAGGACAATGATCCCAAGCACACAGACAAATCTACAACAGAATGGCTGAAAAAGGAAAAGAATCAAGATGTTGCACTAGCCCAGTCAAAGTCCAGACCTAAACTCGACTGAAATGCTGTGCAGGACCTTAAGAGAGCTGTGCATAAACAAATGCCCACAAACCTCAATGCACTGAAGCAACGTTGTAAAGAAAAGTGAGCCAAAATTCCTCCCCAATGATGTGAGATACTGATAAAGTCATATAGAAAATGATTACTTCAAGTTATTTCTGCTAAAGGTGGTTCTACAAGCAATTGAATCATAGGGTGTACTTAGTTTGTCACACATGGCTTCTCCATTTTGGCTTTATTTTTGTTAAATAAATAATGACACTGTGTAATATGTCATGTGTTGTTGTAAAACCATATAATTCAAAAGGGTGCACTTTCTTTTTCACTATACTGTATATATGCATGTATAAACAAAGAAATGTATAGTATTTTTTAAATTTGTAGACAATTTTCACAATATTACTGTTTTACTATTTTTACGATTTTTGATCAAATGAATGCAGCCTTTTTGAGCATATGAGACTTCTTCTTTAAAAAAATACTAAAACATACTCTCCCAACCATTTGAACAACAGGATATTAATATCTTTTTTTTTTTTTTTTGCAGTTACTACATTGATAGGCGGGTGACCAAAGTGGAAGACTTTATGAAGACGAGACTTCTGGACACCCTGTCTGAGCAGATTACCAAGGTGTTAAAGGTAGGATTTACAGTAGTTTGTTTTAAAGACAGCCAGCCTAGATATCTTTTGTTTTTGAATGTGTAGTTCAGAGATGTACTAAAATACTGTATGTGTTGAGGTTGTTGTTGTTGTAAGTCCCTCCAGTGCTCATTAACTGTGTTTATCTCAAGGGCCCCGGGTTTATCCTCAGCTGCACCATCCAAACAAGCTGTCGTCGGTCTGATAGGTGGCCTAGTGTTAAGGGAGCATGGGTCAGGGCACAGTAAGGAAGGAAAGCTTTTGATTGAGTTTACAATTTACAAGTTCCCCCTCAGACTCATGATGTCTCAGCTGCTCTGGGAACGGTCCCCTTTTGCTCTAATAAGCAGTACCAGGTTTCACAACATTTAAGACTTCCCTCAGGAGGCCCAATCTATAAATACATAGCTCTCCTGTTTTATGCATCTCAAACTCGCACATCTGGTCCAGTGTTCCCCTGAAAGTGGGGAAAACTGACCTTCCTCACAGGTATCAAACAAAAGACGCCAAAGTTTTGTTCACTCCCAAACCCAGTGGGACCGTGATTAGTGCCCATTACATGCGTGATGTCAGATGAACAAGTGCTTATTCCACTTTTAAACTTCAGGTCCAGCGGTCTGTTAAAGGGATACTCCACCGTTTTTTCATATTAAACTATGTTATTCCCTTAACTAAGACGAGTTGATACATACCTCTCTCGTCTCAGTGCGTGCACTCAATCGCTCTGTCTTGCAGCGAAACTTTGTTAGCACTTAGCTTAGCCCAGTTCATTCAATATGGGCCAAGCAGAGAAGCTACCAAACACCTCCACGTTTTCCCTATTTAAATACAGTTACTCGCGTAGTGTAACTCGACCTAGGACGGTGACACAAAACAAAACGTTGCGCTTTTCTAAGCGTGTAAAATGGACAACTATATTGTATGGCGGAATACCATAGCAAGTGCTTGTAAGCACTTCGACTTGGCGCAGTAATATCTTCACTCGTGAAAAATCCTCTCACCGGCCCCCGCTCCCTCTAGTGAAGATATTACTGCGCCAAGTCGAAGTGCTTACAAGCACTTGCTATGGTATTCCGCCATACAATATAGTTATCCATTTTACACGCTAAGCTAAGTGCTAACAAAGTTTCGCCGCAAGACAGAGCGATTGAGTGCACGCACTGAGACGAGAGAGGTATGTATCAACTCGTCTTAGTTAAGGGAATAACATAGTTTAATATGAAAAAACGGTGGAGTATCCCTTTAACATATAAAATAAGTAATAAAAGATGGAATTCACATCTTTCTTTTTTCTTTAGTGGATCTGCAGGTGTTTGGCGGCGTATGTACCCTCCTGCTGTTTGTGACAGTTAACGGATTTATTTTGAAATATGATTTATGCTTTAGAGTTGATTCTCTGGCTGTCACTCGCTACAGCAGGTCCTGAGGTTCACAGTGTGTCTGAATCACTAGTGGAGAGTATGAGGAGAGCTTTTATTTGGCTTATTATGAAATATGCCTAATACCAACATGTGTTCTATTATAACCAGACTCTGACCCTGCAGCTGGACGGCAGTCGGTTGTGTATTATGCTGCAGAGTTGGGATCTGATCTCAAATCATGGCCACGGACTGTTTATGGACAGTCTGATTCAAATTGAGTACATAAACTGGAGTCAAGATGCTGGTTTTTATCAGTCAGCTGCATGGGGGAAAAATGACTTTCACAACATTTCATTTCAGTAGTACATATAATTGTATTAAATGTAATTGTGTAAATTAAATAATTTATTTTTAGCAATTACTACCAAATATATATATATATATATAATGTGTAAGGGATAATGTAGAGCAGGGGTGTCAAACTCATTTTCACTGAGGGCCACTTCAGCATTATGACTGCCCTCAAAGGGCCGGTTGTAACTGTAAGACTTTTAAAATGTTAATATATTGTCTCTTTATTTGATTACTACTTATTTAAGTTACAAATATTGTATATGCATTTGCAGGGGTGTTTCTAGGTTTTAAAAACATCAGGGGATGAGCCCGAAACATTAGGGGCTGGGTAATAATGATTTTAAACAGAGAATAATGTTATTGTATATATGCAGGGGCAAACTGGCTCAAAAATTCAGCCTTGGCACTGTAGCCACACCAGCACACATTACCACACAGTCATGCGTATTCAAATGTGAGGTAGTTAGGGGGGTTCGGGGACATGCTCCCCCGATAAAATTTGTATTTCTCTGACCTACATATGTGCATTTTAAGGTGTTTAAAGGCCAAAACATTTGAATAACAGTAGCTTTAAACGCATGTCAGTGGGCAGTAGCATGAATTATTTGTCAGGATAACAGATTCTTAAAAATGAGAATGAGGATAAATGTTGCAATGAATGATCCACACTACAAAATGGAAATGCAGAATGTTTCTGCTTATTGTTGACAATACACAATCACATATTCCAAACAGGAATGGCCTTAAATGAGAAATCTTTCAAGGATTATTTTGCATAGATGTTACATTTCAATCAAAAACCAGTGCAATCTTTTTGTGTCCAGAGGCAAATGAGCAATTTATATTAGCATTAAAGATTGGTTTCAGCAACTTGTTTCTTTCCTGAGTTAAAGGTGGTATCAGCGATTTCAGGCCCAAACATAAATGTTCACATTCATCTAATCTTACCTAACAATCCGCTAGCTGCCCGCCCCATAAGCATGCCGTCAAAAAAACGCGTCTCTGTAGGCAGCCTAGGCTCTGAGATCTGCACACAAAAACAGTTGTTTTCACCCGGTTTAGCCAAACACTCAAAACCAAAATAAATAGTGTTCCAACCAATCACCGACAGGGGCGGGTGTTGCAAGGTTTTTGTGTGCAGCCGTCATAGGCAGCCGTGCACGAGCGCAAAACCTCACACTTAAGTTCTCCCACTTGGAAATCATGGAGGGGTCTGAAATTGTCATCGTAGGTGCATGTCCACTGTGAGAGACATAATCTAAAAAAAAAATCCAGAAATCACAATATATGATTTTTTAACTATTTATTTGTATGATACAGCTGCAAATAAGTATTTGAACACCTGTCTATCAGCTAGAATTCTGACCCTCAAAGACCTGTTAGTCTGCCTTTAAAATGTCCACCTCCACTCCATTTATTATCCTAAATTAGATGCACCTGTTTGAGGTCGTTAGCTGCATAAAGACACCTGTCCACCCCATACAATCAGTAAGAATCCAACTACTAACATGGCCAAGACCAAAGAGTTGTCCAAAGACACTAGAGACAAAATTGTACACCTCCACAAGGCTGGAAAGGGCTACGGGGAAATTGCCAAGCAGCTTGGTGAAAAAAGGTCCACTGTTGGAGCAATCATTAGAAAATGGAAGAAACTAAACATGACTGTCAATCTTCCTCGGACTGGGGCTCCATGCAAGATCTCACCTCGTGGGGTCTCAATGATCCTAAGAAAGGTGAGAAATCAGCCCAGAACTACACGGGAGGAGCTGGTCAATGACCTGAAAAGAGCTGGGACCACCGTTTCCAAGGTTACTGTTGGTAATACACTAAGACGTCATGGTTTGAAATCATGCATGGCACGGAAGGTTCCCCTGCTTAAACCAGCACATGTCAAGGCCGTCTTAAGTTTGCCAATGACCATTTGGATGATCCAGAGGAGTCATGGGAGAAAGTCATGTGGTCAGATGAGACCAAAATAGAACTTTTTGGTCATGATTCCACTAAACGTGTTTGGAGGAAGAAGAATGATGAGTACCATCCCAAGAACACCATCCCTACTGTGAAGCATGGGGGTGGTAGCATCATGCTTTGGGGGTGTTTTTCTGCACATGGGACAGGGCGACTGCACTGTATTAAGGAGAGGATGACCGGGGCCATGTATTGCGAGATTTTGGGGAACAACCTCCTTCCCTCAGTTAAAGCATTGAAGATGGGTCGAGGCTGGGTCTTCCAACATGACAATGACCTGAAGCACACAGCCAGGATAACCAAGGAGTGGCTCTGTAAGAAGCATATCAAGGTTCTGGCGTGGCCTAGCCAGTCTCCAGACCTAAACCCAATAGAGAATCTTTGGAGGGAGCTCAAACTCCGTGTTTCTCAGTGACAGCCCAGAAACCTGACTGATCTAAAGAAGATCTGTGTGGAGGAGTGGGCCAAAATCCCTCCTGCAGTGTCTGCAAACCTGGTGAAAAACTACAGGAAACGTTTGACCTCTGTAATTGCAAACAAAGGCTACTGTACCAAATATTAACATTGATTTTCTCAGGTGTTCAAATACTTATTTGCAGCTGTATCATACAAATAAATAGTTAAAAAATCATACATTTTGATTTCTGGATTTTTTTTTTTTTTAGATTATGTCTCTCACAGTGGACATGCACCTACGATGACAATTTCAGACCCCTCCATGATTTCTAAGTGGGAGAACTTGCAAAATAGCAGGGTGTTCAAATACTTATTTTCCTCACTGTATATATATATATATATATATATATATATATATATATATATATATATATATATATATATATATTTATTTATTTATTTATTTATGATAAATGTCTCTTTATGCACTGTCACTCTCTTATTACTGTAAAAACAGTAATATTGTGAAATATTAGTACTATTTTAATATATTTTAAAACTAAGTTTAATAATTGAGACCTTTAATTTTCAGCAGCCATTACTCGAGTCTTCAGAAATCATTCTAATATGCTGATTTGGTGCACAATAAATATATCTTATTAATATTGTTGTTGAAAATGTCACGGGTGGTTGCAGCAGGTAAACAGACGAAGAAGAAGGAGGTTCCAACACGAGTTTAATATAAAATATCCACAAGGTTAACAGAAGGTAGCAACTCACAGTAAATGTGAACGTGACCGGACCGAGAATGAACATCAGGCTACAACTTATGGTACGTTTACACGACAACGATATGCTTTAAACTGAGAAGTTTTTCCTTTGAGTTTTCTGCGTACAGGCGACACCATTGTCAAAACCATTCACAAGGATCCGCTTTAAAACGACAAAGAAAATTATATTCTGCTGCCAGGCCATTAGATGGCGCTGAAACACTATAGACTGAACACGTAATATGCATGTGCATGACGTCATCGTCTTCAGAGATTCGCGTTTTTGTTGTTTACATGGAGACCATTTTCAAAAACTTGCACTTTGAAACCCGTTTTCAAAAGTTTGCGTTTTCAGGCACCCAAAACGTCGTTGTTGTGTAAACGAACGGCCAAAACGCATAGCAAGTTTTAAATTTTTTTGTTGAAAACAGTGTCGTGTAAACAGCCTCTTAAATAGGAACTCAAACAGGATGAATAATAGAACACAGCTGAACCAAACAAACTCATAATGACGGTGACCATGGTAACAAAGGAGCGGCGGGAAAGTCAAACAAAGGAACACATGAGAATGAATGAAAACAAACAAAGTCCATGATAACTCAGGGTACGTTTACACGACAACGATATGCTAAAAAAAAAATTCCTTTGAGTTTTCCGCGTACAGACGACACTATTGTCAAAACTATCCACATTCACACGGATCCACGAAAACGACTAAAAACCCCTGTATTCTGCTGCCAGGCCATTAGATGGCAATGAAAGACTATAGACTGAACTAGGGGTGTCGCAATATACCGGTATTGACGATAATCGTGATATTCAAAGCATGAAATATCGACATCGTGTTAATTTAGAGCAATACAATATACCGGTATTGGCGATATTGGCGTTTTCTAGACGCAGCGCTCGTCCGCGCCCGCGCAGCTAGAGTGAATCAGTGAAACACTCTGTCCACACCCGAAAAAAGTAAGCTCGCCAGTATTAAGAACAGAGTTCTTCGGCTTCAAAGAAAACAGCACCTTAAAGGTGGTCGCACACCGGACGAGAAGCGCAGCGCCACGTCTTTAAAATTCGAACACATTCTGTATGAGTGTACACACACCGGACGAGAAGCACAGCGCGGTTCTATTCGGCGTCTGTCCGCGGCGCCCAGCAACGGCTCAGGACCTTGTTTTACTAGTCATCATGGAATGGGAAACGTGACATTAACTGTTAACAGGGGGTTTCTGTGTTCATATATTTAATAAGGGGTGATTATTAAAATTAAGAACCCCGTTTTCTTTACTCATCTTATTTTTGTAGCCTATTTGTATTTGCACTTGATTTTTTTATTCAAATCTGCTATCTGCATGACTTTATTGGCGCCAGTGCAACAACAGGTTTAAGAGCTTTTCAGTTCTTCAGGAAACCTTCAGACAGTTTTTTCAGTTTCAGTTTGAAACCAGATAAACTGCACATGCTTGTCTTCCTTCACAAAAATTTGGCATAGATTGAGTACGCAAGAAGTAAAAATGCATGTGCCTTGTGTTTATCAGTATCCTTATGTTTGTTGGGTAAAAAAGAAAAACTATATAAACAAAGTAAAAATTAATTTGACTGATAACTACCCCCCCCCCCCCCATAGATTCTATAGATATCGCGATATATTGATATCGTGAATTCTTTTGGCCACAATAACCGTGGTGTGAAAAATCTAACATCGTGACAACCCTAGACTGAACATATAATTTGCATGTGCATGACGTCATCATCTTCAGAGATTCGAGTTTTCTTTTTTTTTTACATGGAGACCGTTTTCAAAAACTCGCACTTTGAAACCCATCAAAAGTTTCCGTTTTCAGGCACCCAAAACGCTGTTGTCGTGTAAACGAACAGCAAAATCGCATAAAAAGTTTAACGATTTTAGTTGAAACGGTAACGGTGTCGTGAAAACAAACTGAACATAACTGTGACAGTTGCTGCTTATTTTTTTGTGGAAGCAGTGCTACTTCAGGATTCATCGATGAATTGACAGTTTGGTGAATTCTGCATTTATTTGAAATAGAAATCTATTGTAGCATTATAAATGTCTTTACTGTCAATTTGATCAATTAATTGGATCCTTGCTGAATAAAAGTATTAATTAATTAAAAAGAAAACTTACTGACCAAAAAATTTCAAACAGTAATGTATTTTGTATTTGGGTATTTTGTATTTCACATTCCACATTTATGTTCTGTGGATGTTTTAATATCTCAGAATACATGTGTAACATATATATATGTATATGTATATGTGGGGAGAACAAGTATTTGATACACTGCTGATTTTGCAGGTTTTCCCACTTACAAAGCATGTAGAAGTCTTTTTTATCATAGGTACTCTTCAGCTGTGAGTGACGGAATCTAAAACAAAAATCCAGAAAATCACATTGTATGATTTTTAAGTAATTAATTTGCATTTTATTGCATGACATAAGTATTTGATACATCAGAAAGGCAGAACTTAATATTTGGTACAGAAACCTTTGTTTGCAATTACAGAGATCATACGTTTCCTGTAGTTCTTGACCAGGTTTGCACACACTGCAGCAGGGATTTTGGCCCACTCCTCCTAACAGACCTTCTCCAGATCCTTCTGGTTTCGGGGCTGTCGCTGGGCAATACAGACTTTCAGCTCCCTCCAAAGATTTTCTATTGGGTTCAGGTCTGGAGACTGGCTAGGCCACTCCAGGACCTTGAGATGCTTCTTACGGAGCCACTCCTTAGTTGCCCTGGCTGTGTGTTTCGGGTCGTTGTCATGCTGGAAGACCCAGCCTCGACCCATCTTCAATGCTCTTACTGAGGGAAGGAGGTTGTTGGCCAAGATCTCGCGATACATGGCCCCATCCTTTCTCACCTCAATACAGTGCAGTCGTCCTGTCCCCTTTGCAGAAAAGCATCCCCAAAGAATGATGTTTCCACCTCCATGCTTCACGGTTGGGATGGTGTTCTTGGGGTTGTACTCATCCTTCTTCTTCCTCCAAACACGGCAAGTGGAGTTTAGACCAAAAAGCTCTATTTTTGTCTCATCAGACCACATGACCTTCTCCCATTCCTCCTCTGGATCATCCAGATGGTCATTGGCAAACTTCAGACGGGCCTGGACATGCGCTGGCTTGAGGAGGGGGACCTTGCGTGCACTGCAGGATTTTAATCCATGACGGCGTAGTGTGTTACTAATGGTTTTCTTTGAGACTGTGGTCCCAGCTCTCTTCAGGTCATTGACCAGGTCCTAACGTGTAGTTCTGAGCTGATCCCTCACCTTCCTTATGATCATTGATGCCCCACGAGGTGAGATCTTGCATGGTGCCCCAGACCGAGGGAGATTGACCGTCATCTTGAACTTCTTCCATTTTCTAATAATTGCGCCAACAGTTGTTGCCTTCTCACCAAGCTGCTTGCCTATTGTCCTGTAACCCATCCCAGCCTTGTGCAGGTCTACAATTTTATCCCTGATGTCCTTACACAGCTCTCTGGTCTTGGCCATTGCGGAGAGGTTGGAGTCTGTTTGATTGAGTGTGTGGACAGGTGTCTTTTATACAGGTAACGAGTTCAAACAGGTGCAGTTAATACAGGTAATGAGTGAAGAACAGGAGGACTTCTTAAAGAAAAACTAACAGGTCTGTGAGAGCCGGAATTCTTACTGGTTGGTAGGTGATCAAATACTTATGTCATGCAATAAAATGCAAATTAATTATTTAAAAATCATACAATGTGATTTTCTGGATTTTTGTTTTAGATTCCGTCTCTCACAGTTGAAGAGTACCTATAATAAAAATTACAGACCTCTACATGCTTTGTAAGTGGGAAAACCTGCAAAATCAGCAGTGTATCAAATACTTGTTCTCCCCACTGTATATATATCTGGTTGGTCATTGTAAATATCAGTGAGATGGTCTCATCTTATTTAAGTGGACCAGACACTAGTCAATAAAAGTTGACTGGAAGAATCAAACCTGAACAACCGTCCATCACTTAACTATTGATAGTTTGTCTCATCTGATAAAGATTTGTCTATTTCTTTCAGATTGTTCAAACTCATGCTCCTGAGAAGCGTGTGTGGCTGGGTGGAGTTGGTCCGGCTTGGGCAGGGGGCACCAATAATTTGTCCGACACATTTGCTGCTGGTTTTCTGTAAGTAAAGCACATTGGCTATAGGGGCTCTAAAGCCTAAAGTATACTTTGGCTGTCTGCGTTCCCCGCCGGTCCACACACTTTCCATGTGACACAATTTTCTTCATCAGGAGGGTCTGTGGACGTTCACGCACAGCCCGTGCGCACAATGCACTTACAACGGCGCATGCGCGTGAGTGAGTGCTTGAAAAATAAATAGTGCACGCTCCAAATGCGCCTTTCCGCCCTCACAACAAAAAGAGCATACTTTGACAGATGGAGCGGAACACGGATAATCAAGTATACCAGAGCCTTAACTTACAGCTATTTTGATGATCATTTAATCAGTTAATTTATTTCTCTGATTAACCATTGTGATTTCCTCCTTCAATTAATTTGCCATAATTGTTCCATATAATAATGTTATTATTGGCATTACATGTAGAATTTCAATTCATTATGATAGAGTTAACCTAAATTTAAGTCCAGAAACAAAGATGCATTATCTGTAACTGTCTGTAAAGTATTAATTGCATAATTGCTGTTAAGATAAGCTGTATTATAAAAATGCTCATAAATAAGAATATAACAGTGAATGTAAGTTGCGACCAGGTGAAAAACCCCTTTTAAACGCATTTCTATCAAAGCACTTATCCAAACCATATGAAACTCAGTCCAAACTACACAAACTCTATATCCTCATGGCCTTTTTGAATAGTTTAACATTAAGTGCTCCTTTCCCTTGAACAATTTGAGTAGTTCACTTGTTTTCCGTTGCAGCTCATGCCATGCGTTTTGTGTCGTGTGTCATGTTTGTTTTTTTATAGAAATTGTTTTTTAAATTAACTAAAAAGTGACAACTGTTTATGGTTGTCTGTGAAAAATGCAAAAATCCAACAAACTGAAATTCCTGTTGGATTCCTAATGTTAAACAAAAAGAGTTGAAATTCAGAGTTTAAGATCCATTGCAAAGTAGTGTTTTACTGAAGATTCTCATATAAAATGACAACAGAATACCAAAGTGCACAAAAAGAAAAAAAGCAAGCGTTTCAGTTCATCTTTGAGTATCTTCAGTGCTAAAACCTTAACATTATTCAACAGCATTTATACACTTCAAGGCACTTATTGGAGATGCTTGTTTTGTGGTGTTTCTCTCTCTTTCTGTTTCGATGATGCTGGAGCATCTCTGAAGGATTACTCCACCCATCTGGGTGGGAATCTTCATTAATCATTCATTTTATAATCAGTTAACCCTTAAATGCATGAGTGTTTTGCCAATCATTATTTCATATTCGGGTCCTTAGCAAACCGGATCTGTATCTAACACGAATGGACCACAATGCTCCTTATATTTGAATATCAACTACAAAATAATGAAATAAAAGCAAATTTTATTACCTTTTGGAGCTCGGAAGGGTTCAGTTTGAACAGAAGTTTTATACCATAATTTTCAGAGCTCGTTTCCCAGTACACTCAGCATCTGGCTCATATTCACAATCTCAAATATATTCCTTAATATCATATAAGGAAAATTACATCACTGATCACTGACAGCTCCTTCACCAGATCCACCAATAAGTGATAGGGACACTAATATTTTATTGTATACCTCGGGTCGAGAGCGACCCTATACGCACAGATTTTTTTATATTGCTATATTCATAGAACTATATTTTTTTTACATACTTTTATATATTTTTTTTTCTTGTTATATTACTTAGAATGAATAGATTGAGGAATACTAAAAAGGTTGATGTCTAACTTTAGAAAATGAATGAGGGGGAGGGTAGTGAATAATGTCCCGGGTCGATAAAGACTCGAGGAATGTATTTAAGGGTTAATGAACTAATATTCTGCCAATTGTGTCTCCAGTTAGTGCATTGAAATGTATAAATGCCATTGACTAATGTTGACTAGTGTCAGTAAAACACTGCTTTTCAGTGGACCTTGACTCTGAATTTGTTTGGTGTGCTGATTCCTCCTTTTGTTTTTCGTGTTTTGTAAACTGAATCTACGCACCCAAAAAATACCTTTTATGTATAAAATGTCATGTATTTTGCCATTTTCTGAGATTTAAACTGCAATTTTGCTTGAACTCTGTTTTTGCTTTAGGTGGCTCAACACTCTTGGCATCGCTGCAGCTCATGGGATTGATGTTGTGCTCCGACATTCTTTTTTTGATTACGGATACAATCACCTCGTCGACCAGAACTTCAACCCTTTACCTGTAAGTTTTAACACATAAACAGAAACCAAATCAATATCAGTCAAAAGCCCTATTCAGACGGGACTAGTTTTCTAAAAAAGCGTTTGAGTTACAAAACTCGACGTCTCTGATTTCATGTACCGATTCGGACTGGACTAACATCTCCGTGTTTATTACAGAGGTGGGAGTGTGTGTTTTCTAGACGTAGGTGTTACAGAAGGTCATATGTTGTGCTTGCGTACATCACATATGGCATTTGTCTTTTCATTTTTTATTTTTTATAAAAACCCTATTCTTCACGAGTTTATAGCAGTGGCTATTTATAATAAACTGGAATAAGTGAGCAGAGAAATCTCACTCTTATATTACATTACTCTGATATTAAATAAGCAGTCTTCGCAGTTTATGCTATGTGGCTCTATTTATTAATTGTGTTTGTTATTTTTT